>NW_019268581.1:638242-648405 GCF_002738365.1 Cucurbita moschata
CAACTAAGCTATCCCCTATAAGTAAAGGTATTTCTGCTAATTCATTATAATTTAAAAAGAAATAATCACTAGTAGATTGAATAAAGTTATGCAACTTAATGAACTTATGCAACCAAGTGCGGTATTTCCGCTAATTCATTATATTTTAAACATAAATAATCACTAATTTTGGAAAGAATTGTCAAATTATGCAACATGAGCCAAGTGCAGTGAACATGAATCGAACACGTGACTTTCAAATCCTCAGTCTAACGCTCTCCCAGCTGAACTATCCTCGTAATCATTAGAAATGAAAATTCACGAATAAAGATATTTTCGCTGATTCATTGAGATTTTAAAAAGAAATAATGACTAATTTTTTATTGAATAGTCAGGTTATGCAAATAGAAACCGGTGCGGTGAACATGGAGATCGAACATGTGACCTTCAACTCTTAAATCTGACGCTCTCCAAACTGAGCTAATCCCCGCTAACATTAAAAATGAAAGTTTTTAGATTGAATAGTCAAATTGTGCAACGTTAACCATGTGTGGTGAACGTGGATCGAACACGAGACCTTCAAATCTTCAATCTAACGCTCTCTCAATTGAACTATCCACAAAACGTTAAAAATAAAAATTCATCAGTAAAGGTATTTTCGCTACTTCATTGAAATTTTAAATAGAAATAATCACTAATTTTTAATAACATATTCAAGTTATCCAACTTGTATAAGGTGCGGTGAACTAGAACACGTTAGGTATTTCCGATAATTCATTGAGATTTCAGAAAGGAACAATGACTAATTTTAGATTGAATAGTCGGGTTCTGCAACTAGAATCAGGTGCGGTGAATGTAGAGATCAAACATGTGACCTTCAAATCTTCAGTCTAATGCTCTCCCAACAGAGCTATCCCCGCTAATATTAAAAATGAAAATTCATAAGTAAAGGTATTTCCGCTAATTCATTATGTTTAAAAAAGAAATAATCGCTAATTTTAAACTGAATAAGCAAGTTATGTTTTTAGATTGTATAGTCAGGTAATAAACTTGTATTAGGTGCGTTGAACGTGGATAAAACACGTGTGACCTTCAAATCTTCAGACTAACAATCTCCCAACTGAGCTACTCTTGCTAACATTAAAATTGAATATTCATTAGTAAATGTATTGGGTACACTTCTGGAAATTCAACAAAAGGCAATAGTATTAGACCGAGATGCCAGATTTAAATCTCGCTTCTGGAAAATTCAACAAAAGACATTGGGTACGCAGTTATAGTATGACATTCCACCCATAAACAGATGGTCAAACAGAAATGCTCAAGCAAATATTGGAAGACATGTTGAGGGTATATGTGATGGATTTTGCAAGAAGCTAGGATAAATACCTACCCCTTATGAAATTCGCTTATAATAATACTTGCCATGCCACCATACAAATGGCCACATACGAGGTTCTTTATGGACGAAGATTTCGATCCCCTATCTTTTCGGAAGAAGGGGGGCAAACGACAACTATTGGGCCAAAGCTGGTGCAAATTACCAACGCTGCAGTCTAGAAGATTAAGGCTAGGATACAAACCGCACAAAGCCGAGAGAAAAGCTATACAGACCTAAGGCGCAAGGACATGGAATTGTAGGTAGGGGATCATATATTCCTAAAGGTAGCACCCCATGAAAGGGGTGCTTAGGTAGGGTAAAAAGGGGAAGTTAAGCCCTAGGTTTATCTGTCCCTTTGAGATATTAGAAAGGATTGGATCTGTGGCCTATAGAATCGGGCAATGCCCAAACTTGTCTGCAGTACATAATATCTTTCATGTATCCATACTACGGAAGTATACCCTAGATTGTTCGCACGTATTGGCTCATGAAACTCTCTTCTTGAGAGATGACCTAACGTATAAAGAAGACCCGATTCAAATAATAGACAAGAAAGTCAAATGATTGAGAAACAAGGAAATCTCTCTCGTTAAGGTCTTATGGAAGAATCATAGAGTAGAAGAAGCCACTTGGAAAACAGAAGGCAAAATAAGAACCTTGTACCCTGACCTATTTTAGAATAAGCACTTTCGATGACCAAAAATTTTCAAAGGAGAGGAGAATTTGCAACACTCAAGGTCTCCAATAAGAGACAGTGTATAATCCCTACTAGGTTGTATTTAGAAGCAAAGAACAAGTAAAATTAAAAAAACATTGAGAAAATGGTACTTTTTCTAATTTTTATAAACTTCCTGAATCATTAAATTTGAATTACAAGGTGCTTAAAAAGGAAGGTTCCGATCGGAGAAGACTTTTCTGGCAGAAGATTCAGAAAAATCAAGAATGAAATTATAGAAATTCTAGACATTTCAATGGTAGTGGAAAATCCATCTATAAATTATGAATTAGGGTAGACTATTAGGGGCAATAAGCAAGCTTAATCGAGTACCCAATCGAGAGATGCAAGTTTTTTGTTTTGGGGTATCGTGTTCATGGGTTTAACTCGAATTCAAGAACTATAGTCCACTATTCATTTCCAAACTTGCTGCTGCACCTTCTAAATAAAGTTACCCATAAGTTTGGTGAAGGAAAGAGGTCCTCAAAGTGCTAGTAGGTTTTCACACGAATTAGTCCACATTAGGTTACCCTCTAATGTTTTCCTAAGCTAAAACCTCAACTCCTAAAGCCTAACCCATGACATTATGTATAAACCTAGATTCATCAACAATCCATGTACCAAGTACCTAGAACGATGTGAATAACATACTAAATAAGTTGCTAGGATCCATACCCATAAGTAACCATTATCTGCATTACGATGTGTACTAAAAGACCCCTATTCCTCTTTAGGTAGGATGTCCTGCAATATGTATCATGAGCTAGATGTTATGATAGGCCTACCTTTCCCATCAGTTAAACGAGATGTCCTGCACAACGATTTACAAGTAGGATTACATGATTATGACGACACCACTCATGTGTTCATGGGGAGAAAATTGAAGGTTATTTTAGGGGAAGGTTTTCAGGATCAGTATATGATACATGACACGATGACCTCTAAGTTTTAAGATCCTGAAAACATAACAAGAAGTAATATCCTAGCTTAAGGTCGCGATTAAGAACCTACTAGTAGGCTACTAACTAAGTTTTACTCACTCCATGTTTATCATTTTTTTTCAAGTAACTTAGAGTTGGTCGTGGATGAGAGTGGACTTTGGAGTGTGGGCCATGGACTAACTTTCATTTTTAATCTAGTATTTTTTGTTCTTCTTTTGAGTCTGCTTCTTATTTTGTGTTTGTAACGAATATGTACATGTAACACCCAATAAATGAAGGAAATTAGCTCCCATAAGAATAAGCCACTCATGAAAGACCCAAAGGATAGAAACGAAAAAAAATTAAAGGATTAAGCAAGAGAAAAAGACTTAGTCAAGTCACTCGTGTACCCTAAGAAGTGATTTCAAGGAGTTAAAGGCCTTTTGAAAAGGATTGGAAAGGAAAAAGTAAATCAAAAGGGCAAAAAAGTCATTTTATCAATTATCAAGAATCTTTCCGGATTTGTAATTCCTTATCTAGAAGGAATCTCAAGATTCAAAATAAGCGAAAAATGACCAAAAAGCGATGAGAAATTTGTAGAAAAATTATGGATTTTTTGAGAAAAATAATAATATAATATTCGAAAAGTGGCAAATTACCAAAATACCCCTAGAAGAATGGATAATTATAGAAATGCCACTCTAATTAGAATCAGAGCATCTACCGTGACCATCCGAGCAAAAATGATATGATCTAGAACGAACACGCACGGATCATCACATCCAACGACTAGTATTCAAAGCCAAGGTCGGTAAGGATATGATTGGAGTTGATATCTCCGAAAAATTATCCAGAAAGTTCGATCTCTAAATAACAAAGATTCTGGAGCTCTCAATGTCGGTTTAAGCTCCTCCTATAAAGTCTGAAGTAGGAGCAACAATACTGAATAAGAATTGAGAAAGGTCGATCCCCCAATTGAAGGCAATAAGCGTTTAGATTGTGGGTCTCCTACTCTCAGATTTCTTCCAAATTCGAGAGCAATCCTCCACCATTTCTCTTCAAACTTCTAATAACGAAGAATCTGGAGCTCTCAATGTCGGTTTAAGCTCCTCCTATAAAGTATGAAGTAGGAGCAACAATACGGAATAAGAATCGAGAAAGGTCGATCCCCCAATCGAAGACAATAAACGTTTAGAATATGGGTCTCCTACTCTCAGATTTCTTCCAAATTCGAGAGCAATCCTCCACCATTTCTCTTCAAACTTATTCCTACCATTTCTCAACAAGATTACCCACAAGTTCTATGAAGGAATAGAGTGCCGAAAGTGCCTAGAAACCATTCCCCCAATTCAATCAGCCATGGAAGAACTTCAAGAAAAACTTGAAAATCCAATCCGAGGATACATGATGATTTGTCAAGCAAGAATGATTCCAATCAGTTTCTGCACCTCCAAGCAATGCTTCCATAGAAGACCACGAAGAAAAATAACCTCGAGAGAGTGTCGAATTGAAGGAAATAGGTTTCGAAATTAAATTGGGGATAAGAGTCGAATTCCTATCTACGATCTCTTTTCCTTCAAATTAAGGATTCCTCTAGCTTCAGAGGAAGAAGTTGAGTAAACTTGATGAAGGAATCGAGAGATGAAACATCGTAGAACAAGCTACCCAAGAGATCGAAAATCTTGCGTTTCGGGTGAGTTGCATACGGAGAACGATTTCTGGAAATTAAGGTCCTAGACTCAAAGACATTCCTCCAAATCAATTCCTTTAGCCTGAGGAAAGGATATGGAAAAGGTTCAATGAAGAAATAGGGCCTTGAAACCCCTAGAATCGGCTACCCAATAAGAAATCCTTTGTTTTATCTCCAGCGATAAATCAGATTTTGGATGAACTTTGGAAGCAAATATCTTAGGCTACGATCCATAATAAGGTATCAAATCAAATCCCTAGCCCTTCCTTGTAATACCCTTCTTTAAGTTTCACAAAGAAATCAAGGAGAGAAACGCTGTAAATGTGGCTTTACAGGCCGAGTTTCAAATGGCGGCGACGCGAAAAATGCGCATCTTCTTCCTGTTCAGAGGAAGAAAACGATGATATGGCAAGTTCAACTGTACTGTCCAAGTCAACTCAAAATTTGACATTTTCTCAGGTTTTGTAAATTTTAACCCCATTCTAGATCGATTCTCATAAAAAAAATCTTATGGTTTCAGAAACTAGACACAATAAGGAGTACGTGGAAGGAAATTTGAAGTAATTCAGATACTGGAAGCTTTAGAATGGACGTCCCAAACGTCGACGACGAGGCGAGTAGCCCCTTGGACTTTTTGTTAAGAAATACTTGTAGAAATTGCTTGGATTTTCATATGAACCCTAAACCAAGTATGAATTAAGTATATATGAAAGAAAAACCCAAAGAACCGTGAGTTAAAACCTTGAACCGATCAAATAGCTCGAGATTTAAGTAACGTTGAAATAACCCACTAATGAGCTTCGCTGCATATCAAATTTTAATACTGAGCATATTATATTATGTTGAGGTTAGATATGAAATTTGGTGGTCATTGGATAAGGATAAGTAGGTAAACCAAGAAACGGTGTAAAATGACCATAATGCACCTAAGGTAATTTACCTTCGGTTCATGACCTAGATGACCTTCAAATGCTATGAAATTCATTAGTAGATCTTATTTTATGAAATGTTATATGAATCCTTTTCCCAAGAGGTTATATAAGGTAATGAAGTTTGGGAGTTATTGGAAAACTTTAGTTAGCGGAACCAAGATATGGGAGAAAATGCTCAACACGATCCATATGACCTTTGCCATGAAGCACGATGTTTATAAGTTTTGTAGTCAATGTTGCCAATGTTTGTTGCACACAAAAAATGATAGGGATGTTAAATTTTTAAGTCACTTTTGGAAAATATGGTGGATAAATTGGGTACCAAATTATTGTTTTCAACTGTCATCCTCAGACTCATGAGCAAACTTGGGTAGTTAATAAAATATCAGCAGCATTGCTTAGGGCTATTATTTATAAGAATATTAAGTCATAAATTGGGTAACAAAATATTGTTTTCAACTACATGTCATCTTCAGATTAACGAGAAAATTGAGGTGGTTAATAGAACACTAGTAGCATTGCTTAGGGCTATTATTTGTAAGAATATTAAGTCTAGGGACGAATGTTTGCCACTCATTGTTCTCTTTTTGAAGTTGCTTAAGGATTTAATCCACGTATGCGTCTTGATTTGCTTTCTATTCATTCTAATATTTTTGTGAGTAAAGCAGCCACAAGTAAGGCAAATGGGATCAAAACATTGCATAAAGAGGGGAAGAGACAATTGAGAAACAAAATTTCAATGTTGCTTCAAGAATTAAGAAAGGACGGAATGAAATCATTTTTCAAACCAGTAACTGGGTTTGGATACATTTTCGCAAGGAGTGATTCCCATCTCAAAGGAAGACAAAGTTACATCCAAGAGGGATGACCCTTATCAAGTCCTTGAAAGAATTAATAACAATGCATATAAAATGATCTTCCAGGAGAATTTTTAGCACATTCTACTTTCAATGTTGCTGACTTGAGTCCTTTTGATGTAGTTGATGATTTTTTGATTCGAGGATGAATCCTTTTGAAGAGGGGGAAGATGATAAGGATCGCGGTGTTCCAAATGTTCCAACTGGACCTATTACACGATCCAAGGCCAAGAAAATTCAACAAGCATTCATTCTTCATCTACAAAATTGGATAGGCTCGGTTCAACTATTATTTCATGTGTTACAAGCTTATTAGATTGAGGAAGAACTATTTGGAGCTTCAGAAGTGAATATTTACACAGTTGAAGGAGCAAATGAAGTTGCAAGCATCATTACATGAGTTATTAGAAAACTTTATTTATTTTTAATTTCATAAAGTTTGTAATGGTAGAATTGTCAAATTGACTTCGTTTTTGTTTTTTTTTTTAGATTTAAGGGGATCGAGATTAAATCCCAGCCACTAACTTCTTTTGTGGGAGACTATAAATACCCACAAATTATTATGTAAAAATCAGATTTGTGATGAATGAAATTGATCTCTCAAGTTGAGAAGTTCCCCTTCGAAATCCGAGCATCATCTATGCAAGTTTCATGCCATTCTTGTGGTAGAACTGCGTAGTTTCATGCATTCTTGTGGTAGAATTGTGTGTGAGCCATGCAGTCACGCTTTGACATTGTGTGGTTGAGTGAAATTCTCAACCTTCTACTTATTTTTGGGATTTATTTTCTTCGTATTCATTGTAATTTATCCTGATACAAACAAGTTTATTCTTGTAGGGAATGTATTAAGCACATGGATTTATTAATTACGGTGAACTTTTGTATAAAACGAAGTAAATACAAATGGAGTAACATGAGATAGAAGTAAACATAGTAATAAAAAGAAACTACATAAACTTAAAGGAAGTTAATCCCATTTTACAATATAAATATTGTTCAAATGTAGCAAAGAAGTAGTTTTGAAAACTAGCCACTCCATATCCATCTAGGTTTGGAAAACTAAAATAAAGAAAAAATAAATAAATAAAAATATTTTTCAAAAACTTAGTTGGGTGTGAAATTTTGCTTAAAATTCAAATGTTTTCTTTTCTTTTCTTTTTTTTCTTTTTTTCTTATTATAAAAGACAAAACACATAATTTTGATATAAAACAAAAAAAAAAAAACAAAAACAAAATAGTTATCAAATAGGCCTAATTTTTAACATATCTATCCCAAAGGAATGCATGGACTCTAGTGGCAATGCTGCTTCAACTGTGTGATAGACCATGTGAAGTTAACATGACAATAATAGTAGATTCTAAAGCACAAAAATATGTGGATAAATTTCATATATTGAGGTTGGATAAATTTCATATATTGAGGTGCGGAAAACATATACACACGGGCAACTAAAAAAGATAGATCCACTATAAGGGCATTCGGTCTAGTGGTATGATTTTTTTTTTTTACAAATGAGGTGGAATGAACAAACAAAAATAATGAGTTGAAAATTACCAAACAAAATATCAATTTTCAAATGTAATGGAGACATAAGACCATTCCAAAAAAGAAAAGGACAAAAGAAAAATATTAAATACATTTTCAACTAATGCATTTGGTTGAGAGATATTATGGCCAATATAAGAAAAATATAGTATTAACTAATTTTCATGGACACATATGGATCCTTAGCATACTAAAATGACTGTTATTATTGGTATCAAACTAATAACAATTCATATCAGCTAAATCTTCCAATTGATAATTAGGCTAGAGAAAGAACTTGAATTTATTTTTATATCTATCAACATGTTTGCTACTTTTATATAAAACTTGATCACGAGTTTTTCTTATTTGCATTGTAAAATTATGTATTTCTATGAATATCATTTGTATTTCTAGAATTGAAACAAAAACATGTGAATAAATTTCAAATATTGAGGCGCATAAAAGAGATGGACCAACAACTAAAAATGATAGATCCACTACAAGGCATTTGGTCTAGTGGTATGATTCTCGCTTCGGGTACGAGAGGTCTCAAGTTTGATTCTCAAAATGCCCCCAACAATTATATCAAATTGATGCAATATAATAAGATTTGAAATAGGTTTTTTAAACCTTAAACCAAGAAGTACATCAGATGGATATTTGGAAAAAAAAAAAAACTATATTTAATTATAATTTACAATTTTCTTTATAACATGTTAATTGAAGAGAGCAAACAACAAGAATAAACAAACAAAGGAAATTTGTGTATGTATGATTCACTTGAAATCTTGGAAACTATGAGGATTCCTCTCCTTTCTTGACATAAAGACTTACTTTTTCGGGATTTGGACCATAAACAGTCATCTACTCTTACTCCTAATCCCTTCTCTAAGAATCTACATAGCATAATCATTTCATGAAGGCCGAGGTAGTCTTACACTAGAAAATAACTTCTATTCTTTTTTCTTCTCTCTATACTAATAATAACTTCTAACTTACACTAAAAATAACTTCTATTCTTTTTTCTTCTCTCTATAGTAATAATAAGTTCTAACTTACACTAAAAAACAACTCCTATTCTTTTTTCTTCTCTCTATAGTAATAATAACTTCTAACTTCTAACTTACACTAGAAAATAACTTCTATTCTTTTTTCTTCTCTCTATAGTAATAACTTCTATTCTTTTTTCTTCTCTCTACAGTAATAATAACTTCTATTCTTTTTTCTTCTCTCTACGGTAATAATAACTTCTATTCTCTTTTCTTCTCTCTATAAGGAATGCGTGGCAATGCACAACTTCAACTTATATAAATTTCATATATTGAGGCACGGAAAATATATAGACTAGCAACTAAGAATTCTAAATCTACTACACAGGCATTTGGTCTAAGTGGTACGATTATCGTTTTGGGTGTGAGAGGTCTCAAGTTCGATTCTCAAAATACCCCTAACAATATTATGCAAGATAATATGATTTAAAATATGGTTTTTAAACATTGAACCGAGAATAGAGAATGAAACATATTCTTGGAAGAATAAAGAGCCGGACTTCAAAAAGAACTTTTCAACATATTCTTGGAAGAATAAAGAGCCGAACTTTAAAAAGAACTTTTCAGTCAAATAGGTCATCTGTTGTCACAAGAAAACGAGAATAGAGAATGAAACATATTCTTGGAAGAATAAAGAGCCGGACTTCAAAAAGAGCATTACACTATTCTTGGAAGAATAAAGAGCCGGACTTCAAAAAGAGCATTACACAAATTGTTCTATTGTATTCTTTCTAGGAACTTTTCAGTCAAATCAGTCAAATAGGTCATCTGTTGTCACAATCCTTCTAAGGAAGATGCGCCGAAATAACCGATGAAGAAGTTTTAGAGAGCCATAGGTTCGAATCTTGTCAGCTTGATGTGGTATTCTCAGGGGCCGAAGTGCAAAGCCCCATAGTCTATCCGTGGTCAGGAAGGCAGGCATGTTGTCCACGGTCGTCACATAGGTCATAAGAAAGATGCGCCCAAATAACCGATGAAGAAGTTTTAGAGAGCCATAGGTTCGAAATAACCGATGAAGAAGTTTCAGAGAGCCATAGGTTCGAATCTTGTCACCTTGATGTGGTATTCTCAGGGGCCGAAGTGCAAAGCCCCATAGTCTATCCGTGGTCAGG
>NW_019268581.1:649250-665162 GCF_002738365.1 Cucurbita moschata
AATTATATCAAATTGATGCAATATAATAAGATTTGAAATAGGTTTTTTAAACCTTAAACCAAGAAGTACATCAGATGGATATTTGGAAAAAAAAAAAAACTATATTTAATTATAATTTACAATTTTCTTTATAACATGTTAATTGAAGAGAGCAAACAACAAGAATAAACAAACAAAGGAAATTTGTGTATGTATGATTCACTTGAAATCTTGGAAACTATGAGGATTCCTCTCCTTTCTTGACATAAAGACTTACTTTTTCGGGATTTGGACCATAAACAGTCATCTACTCTTACTCCTAATCCCTTCTCTAAGAATCTACATAGCATAATCATTTCATGAAGGCCGAGGTAGTCTTACACTAGAAAATAACTTCTATTCTTTTTTCTTCTCTCTATACTAATAATAACTTCTAACTTACACTAAAAATAACTTCTATTCTTTTTTCTTCTCTCTATAGTAATAATAAGTTCTAACTTACACTAAAAAACAACTCCTATTCTTTTTTCTTCTCTCTATAGTAATAATAACTTCTAACTTCTAACTTACACTAGAAAATAACTTCTATTCTTTTTTCTTCTCTCTATAGTAATAACTTCTATTCTTTTTTCTTCTCTCTACAGTAATAATAACTTCTATTCTTTTTTCTTCTCTCTACGGTAATAATAACTTCTATTCTCTTTTCTTCTCTCTATAAGGAATGCGTGGCAATGCACAACTTCAACTTATATAAATTTCATATATTGAGGCACGGAAAATATATAGACTAGCAACTAAGAATTCTAAATCTACTACACAGGCATTTGGTCTAAGTGGTACGATTATCGTTTTGGGTGTGAGAGGTCTCAAGTTCGATTCTCAAAATACCCCTAACAATATTATGCAAGATAATATGATTTAAAATATGGTTTTTAAACATTGAACCGAGAATAGAGAATGAAACATATTCTTGGAAGAATAAAGAGCCGGACTTCAAAAAGAACTTTTCAACATATTCTTGGAAGAATAAAGAGCCGAACTTTAAAAAGAACTTTTCAGTCAAATAGGTCATCTGTTGTCACAAGAAAACGAGAATAGAGAATGAAACATATTCTTGGAAGAATAAAGAGCCGGACTTCAAAAAGAGCATTACACTATTCTTGGAAGAATAAAGAGCCGGACTTCAAAAAGAGCATTACACAAATTGTTCTATTGTATTCTTTCTAGGAACTTTTCAGTCAAATCAGTCAAATAGGTCATCTGTTGTCACAATCCTTCTAAGGAAGATGCGCCGAAATAACCGATGAAGAAGTTTTAGAGAGCCATAGGTTCGAATCTTGTCAGCTTGATGTGGTATTCTCAGGGGCCGAAGTGCAAAGCCCCATAGTCTATCCGTGGTCAGGAAGGCAGGCATGTTGTCCACGGTCGTCACATAGGTCATAAGAAAGATGCGCCCAAATAACCGATGAAGAAGTTTTAGAGAGCCATAGGTTCGAAATAACCGATGAAGAAGTTTCAGAGAGCCATAGGTTCGAATCTTGTCACCTTGATGTGGTATTCTCAGGGGCCGAAGTGCAAAGCCCCATAGTCTATCCGTGGTCAGGAAGGCAGGCATGTTGTCCACGGTCGTCACATAGGTCATAAGAAAGATGCGCCCAAATAACCGATCAAGAAGTTTCAGAGAGCCATAGGTTCGAATCCTGTCACCTTGATGTGGTATTCTCAGGGGCCAAAGTGCAAAGCCCCATAGCCTATCCGTGGTCAAGAAGGCAGGCGAACCGCGCACACTAAAAAAAAAAAAAAGATCTCCTTTTCTATCAGACGTAGAATTGTCATTCTTTTGTCTTTTGAAACCCCTTACCTTATCAGTCATCAGGCAGGTTTTTGGTATCATATATCGAGATAATTATTATGAAAAACCTATTCCACTAATGTGACTTAGATACCCTTTCTTTGTGGTATCGATCATGCTATTTGAATAGCCTGAAGTCATCATAGCCTCTCCACCGGTTCCAAAGACTCCATCGGCATCAATGTGCTCCAATGAAAGAGATCAGACCCTTTCCTGAACTAGAATCGGGCACAAAACACCAAGGAGAAAGTCGACAGCGAGCTCTTTTCGCGTATACGCAATCTCGAAACCCAATTAGCTCACGGACTGTCTCCTCAACCCTGGCGAGTATGCGTGCTTGGTAAGAGAGAATGTCCAATGAGAAAGACATTCGATTACGGCAACATTCGCAACTACCAAAGTGCACTAAACCTAGTAGAGATCTTCGATCTAACGATAATGGAACTTCATGGCCATTTAATCAATCCGCTTTGTACCTTATTGTTGACTGAATCAAATGCATGTCAGGCCTAAATTCTCTCTCAGTCACTCGGAGACGAAAGGAAGATCAGATCTGAAGTTTACGAATCGAAGAGAAAGTGGATCTGGGTTCTACACGCTTTCATTTTCAAAAGCTTCGCTTGCCTACGGTACTTTATTCAGGATGTCCAACAATACGGTCATCTCTCAGCCATGTATAGAGAATTCCTTGATCATTTCCTTGGCAGATAACACAAATGAAATCGCTTCCCTGATCGCCCATCTTATGAGTCCATTCTTGTCTTGTTGGTTTGTTGTACTATTCTATACCTCTCTTGATTGATAGAAAGACGTTCGGAGCTGGTAGGGCCTATCGTGAGGGAACTTTCCTTTTCACGGTAGGGAAAGGTAAAGTGGAAGCTGCATTTATCAACGGTGATCAAGGCAGAGCGACTCCTTCTTTAAAAGATGTTGGTTTTATCGAAACTGTTAGATCCGCTTTCGTTAAAGAAAAAATAGGAGCTCTTGGTTTGGCCGATGTCGATTCGTATGGCAATGCAGACTCGACTCAGAATGAGGATTCCGCTTTTCATACTGCTGCTATGATCCGAAAGAGCTGGTAAGCTATCTCTCTAAACGAAAGGAAAAAGCACGTACGCGTTGACCTTGTTACAAGGGGCGGGAGCCAGCCAAAGAAGGTCAGTCGGACTAGGTTAGGACCCTTGATCTGGTTCAGCTAGGTTCTTCCATGCGAGAATGGATGCGTATCAGTATCCTCTTTAGGACCGGTTGCTTCCTCTTTTTATTTATACGTTTGTTGAAACCTGCTAAGCCCATCTTTCTTTTCAGGTGTGATTCAATCTTTCAGCTCAAACTTTCCTATCGTCCGACGGAAAAGGTAGGAGTACGACTACCTTTTCCTTTTCTTTCCCGAGCCAAGGGATCATTCAGTTTCTACCAAAAAGTTCGCTATCTATTAGTTGCCGTAATCGAATGTATTTCTCATTTCATGTTAGCTCCTAAAAGAGCTTCCTAGTCCGTAGTAGACGAAACCTTGGACTTCTATCGGACTTATAGCATTGCCTGGTGAGCTCGCTGTTGAGGGTTGGCCTTACAGGAGATCGAGCAGCCTTTCTTTCCCTACCTGGTATGCTTTCCTGCTCATCGTGCAACTAGCCAACTAGCCAAAGAAAGAGGGAGAGGGATCATGTCAATCAATTTATATGTGCATTTTGTTCGTCCTGTACTTGCCTACTTAGCTTTCTTAGCCAACATCTCTGGTTTTCTCCGAACCAAGAGGTCTTGCTTATCCATACCCAATAGTCACACTTTCAGCCGAAAGACTGATTTTTTTCATAAAGTCGGTTCATAGATCAAGAAAGAATGAAGCTGGTTACAGGGACGGTTACGCGATACGTCTTTTCATACTCGCCTTTTCTTTAACCCTGCTATCAACCTAGCCATTCTCGCTTGTTACTTTAAGGGGTCTCCCCACTGTAGATTACTCGGATTGGTTCTCGCGTCCCTATGCCAAAAAGGATGGCCGAGTTTGGTTTGAGTGTTCATCGATTGGGTGGATCCATATGCTCCGGGGGGGAGGGGTGAGACGAGGTGTAGTGCAGTCTAGTAAGCGCATCTGTTTTGGGTAGGTTGTCCGCTAAAGGTTTTAGGAAAGGGGGTACAAATTTTCTACATAGATCATCTGTGGTCACAATTCTTTTAAGGAAGATGCTCCCAAATAATCGGTGAACAATAGCCTTTAAAGAAGTTTCAGAGAGCAAGAAGAGGTAGAACAGAGAATAGGAGTGAGTCTGCAAGGAAGAAGGAACTAGTAGGTTTAATTTGGGTTCGTTTGAATTAAAAAATGAACCAAAATTTTTCAAACAAACCCAAATTTAAGACTCACTAGCCCAAAGTCCATATGTGGTAAAAAAAAAAAAACCTTCCGTGGCCCAACCCTTATTCGCAGTCCACATCCAACCATTTCTTTTTCAACCTACACGTATGCTCCAGGCCAAACTCACGTAACTAGTCAGAAGATGCGGCCCACAATTGAACGGAAAACAAGTGTCACAATCGCACTCTTGTAGTAGTGAGACAATGATTATGTTACATTTGTTCTAATCCAATGAACAAGTCAACCATGCAAAATTTAGACTAAACGAACAATAGCAGTGTATGCTCGAATCACGTTTAGAAGAAATATTTTAGAAAAGGTGAGAGAGGAAATACGTTAAAAACAATTTCAAATAAAGCAATGTTATAAGCTAAAAGTGAAGAAACAACAACTGGTCACGTTCTCCTATAGTACATTTTGGAACATTTTAGTCCTGATGGGTGTAGATATGATTTTGAGGACTAATCATACACCTCGTATTGGCACAACAATAATAGTAAAGGCCTATCTAATATGAAAGCAAGTAAAACGTGTTTGGAATGAGCATGCCACCATAAACCACGAATCATTTACATGAATAGCTGAGACATCTAACATGCAGCCACAGGCAACATGCCTTGGCCAATCATGATTGCGACATCTGCCCTTACACAATTTGTAGATATCTCTATCAACCGACTCTTCATAAACTCAACGTTGTAGGAAGAGGCTGACTTTAGGTCTCGCGACGCGCTTCTAGCTGATCTCAGTATTGAGGAGTCTTTTCCAACCTACTAGGAGCTATTGAAAATCACTTCTCGGTTTGTTAACTCTTCAAGTCTTCTTTGTTGGTGTCTTTCCTACTTTCTTCGCTTGAAACAACGTTTTCTTTGCATGACGTCATACCACCTGCTTTTACTTGATGTTTTCTTGGTCGGAATAATAACATTTCAAGTTATTGACGTGGACAATAGGGTTAGTCTGTATCCATAGGAGCAATTGGATCCTATATGACGTCTTCCTAATCTTGTAGATAACTTCGATTAGTCCATAGAATTTTCGCACCAGTCTTTGGTTCTTGTTGCTTTGAACTCAAAGTTGATCTAACCTTAACTTATCATAACTCTCTATTTGCTTTGAAATTATCGTGGTCGACCCTTCTCTTCATCCGTCTGGATGGTATTTTTGCGTGAACATGTGTTGCTTTAGTGGTTTGTTTTTGTCTCCCTTCTTTAGTAGAGGTGTTGGCTTGGTGTCTTTGCCAAGCATTTGAGTGATCAGTGACAAGAGCCTTTGGAGGTCAAATAAACCCGACTGTGAACATGCCATTTTGCTATTTGTAGAATTCAACTAGCCCAGGTTGAGCCGCATGACATCTATTTGTGGTAGGCGACATAAAACTAATCTTTTGATTTATCTCTCTTGGTGGGGTTAAACCCAATATCTGACCTTCTTGTTTTGGGTCGTGGTACTCATGTAGTGGCAAAAAAGTTTTTGTTGAGGTTGGCACACTTGAGCTCCCCCTTTTCAAATACAACAATGGCAGCAAGTGTAGATTCATCATGGCTAAGATTCTTTCTCAACTGTACTATCGTCATCATTTTCACCCCTCTTGGTTGATGGATGTTTGTCTTAATGATCGTTGGGTTAGACTCCGTTACTACTACGCATTTTGCTAAGGGCATGTAAATGACTTTGTGTTCTAGCAGGATGTCAATCCCTGACTATTTGGGCTCTAGAATGTTGGACATGAAGGCTGACTATTTCTAGTAAAAATCTGATAGAGATATATACTAAATAATTATATATAGTAGGCGGTTACATATAGTGAAGCTATATATAATAAACTGAAATCATATGTATACCCATTAGTCAGTGCTTCCTAAATGTACATTTCTCATTCTCCATATCCTCTCTTTACATACCTGAAGTCATTCATACAAAACCATTAGTCAATATTTCTTCTTACATTTTCTCTATCATGTTCTTTGTGTTCATTTAGATCAAGTGTGTGCGTTATTATGTGATTCTAATAACATGTATCAGAGCGAGGAGAGATTCACCACGATCTGTGAAGATGGAAAGTTCAATACTGGAATTGAAAAGTTTGATGGATTCGATATAAGTTTCTAGAAGATGAAGATTGAAGATTATCTATTCGAGAAAGATAATCAGAAACCCATTTTGGGGGTGAAGCTGGATACCATGACCACGGAGTTGTGGAAGCTCAAGGATTGTCACGCTGTAGGGTTAATCTGGTTAACGCTACCAGGGAACCAAAGAAAGTGCGATTGGAAATGGTCCATACAGACGTTTTAGGACCATCTCCAGTTTCTTCATTTCTAGTACCAAAATTTCATGTATTAGAGGTCTCGCACTGTGCAACGATAACTCTCTGTTTTTCTAAGGCTAGTCAGATATCTCATGACCACTCTTTTCCTTCTCACCATATCTAGACACTATAACGTTGTTCCAGTATTGTCTTATATAGTTAACGTTCACTCTTTAACGTCCAAGGACATTTTAAAACTACCTCGAAAATCAAAACATACAATAAATTTATACAAGTTTTACAATATATCATATACTACAAAATAGGGTTAGACTGCTTCCTTGGTCGCGAAGAGACGTGTCATCAAGCTGAGTCATAGAGATATACGACTCTTTATCCTAAGAAAAAAATCTATATATAATTTAAAATCTGGCTGCTCTCATACCAATCTATCACAACCCAAATTTCAAGGGTTCAAAACTCAAATAGAAACTAAAATTGAGAGTGAAAACAAATAAAAATAAAAGTAAATTAATATAAAATAAGAAAATGTTGTAAAATTAAAATGAGATTCAGAAAACAACACAACATTAAATATAAAATAAAATTAAATTATAATAAGGTGTTGTTCAAATTTATCCAACACAGAAAAAAAAAGTGTTTGGGATACAATTACACAAAAAAAAAAGGGACAAAAAAAACTCAAACACTAAGACAGACTAACGCTACATAACAACCCCATCTGTGAGTGCACAACCTTTGAAGGCTCCCTCATCTCAACGATAAGTTCTATTACGAACCCATCCAAAATAATCACACTTGTGACCGCATCTTCTGACTTTAAACTGCTAGTCTAAACATAGTTTCGTCACGAAAGCATTAGAGATAAATCTATCTTTACAAAAATATTTTTCTCTAAATTTATAATTAGTCATAAAAAGAAATAATTAGGTATAAATTTGGTCTAGAATTCAAAACTTTCAAATCGTATTGTTCCTTAACCAGATTCAAATCCAGATTCTTGAACTCCTAGTACCATATATAAAGTTGGTATCCTCTAATAAAACAGGAATTTCTTTTAAGATCATTAAATTCTTATAGACTCCAGGCTCAATATCATTAATACAATTATGTTTTATCTTGAACACGCCAAACATGAAACTAAAGTGCGTTCAATTTAACTCCATTTTATTGCCATCTTGAATGATGTGTAGGGTATATTCTTGATTTACCTTAAAGTTCTTGTGACATGACAGTTCATATTAGTTAAGCTTTTTGCAAAATCACACGTTAAAAGACAACAACGATGAACCTAGGTCTATTAGTCAATTCAAAGACAATTTCTTTCTCCATCTTATCGATAATAATAGTTCACCTAAATCCATATTATGCAAAGAAACAAGTTTACGACTCATAAAAACAACTACCTAAATTATATCCTAAAAATTTGAAAACATAAGTTGTAGTTGATAATTACACAAAAATTTCCCTAAATCCATGAATTCGTGTCCAATCAATCAATCCTAAAGATTGTAACTAGCATATAGTAATTGAAGCTTCACATGAAGTAATTTAAAGTTTCCCTTACCTAACTAAAGTTTATCTCATCTTTAATGAAACATGAATTGCACTAAAGTTCATGAAATGCTTATAGACTCCAACTCTGAGTACTATTAATGCAATTATGTTACATATGAGTTTATCATAAATGAAACTAAGGTGCATTCAATACAACTTTATTTTCTTGTCATACGAGGCAAAATAGAAAAATTAAATCAAACAAACTGATTAACTGAACCGAATCAATCCAACCAAAATTGATTAGTTTGTTTCTTTTGTTGGGTTGTTGGTTTATTTGATAACCTTGTATATTATAACAATTCAACTTTTCGTTTTATAGCCCTCCAACTACTAAGAGAAAAATATATTTGAGTAGAAGCTAAAAATTTTGGGTGTACAAGAAAAGGCATTTGGTTTAGTGGTATGATTCTCACTTGTGGTGCAAGAGGTTTTGAGTTCAATTCTTGAAAAATGCCCTTATGTCTAAGTCTTTTCTTATCTAAGGACTTCATATTCAAAATCAACCTAACTTCATATTTGACATTTTATACTTACCATCATGCTCTTAATACTCATAGTCTTTCTTAACATCCCTTACCATCATGCTCTTAATACTCATAGTCTTTCTTAACATCCCATCCCAAGGCTTTATTCTCCAAGACAAATTCTACATCCGAGGACTTCACGTGTTTCTACAATATGACAAAATACAATCTTAATACCTAGGCCTAAGGCTTCATACATACGTTTCAAGTTGTATAACAAGGGCATTTGGTCTAGTGGTATGAAAGTTCGATTCTCAAAATGCCCCTTCAAGAGATTGTAGTATGAAAGACATTTACAAGTAAATAAATACATTAAAATAACACAAGTGACACATATGTAAACTAAGTTATTAATATTTATTTCTATTACATCTTTTCTTATTTATGAAATAATGAGCGGATATATTTTTCATTTTCACAATTACTGATGACGGGAGGTTTAGGATTTTTTAATGTAAGAATCGTGAGGATGTAGCTCAGATGGTAGAGTGCTTGCTTCCGATGTGGAAAGTACGGAGATCGATACCTTGAATCTCCAAATGAATTGATCACTAAATATATTATATCTTTTCAATTTTTTCTTATTTACGACATAATGAGCATGGATAGTTTTTCATGTCACTATTATTGATGACGAGACGTTTATGATTTTGTGACATAAGAATCGTGGGGATAACACAAGTGACACATATGTAAACTATGTTATTAATATTTTGTTTCTATTAGATCTTTCCTTATTTATGAAATAATGAGCGGATATATTTTTCATTTTCACAATTACTGATGACGGGAGGTTTAGGGTTTTCTGATGTAAGAATCGTGGGGATGTAGTTCAGATAGTAGAGCGCTCACTTCTGATGTGGAAAGTACGAGGTTGATACCTTGCATCTCCAAATGAATCGATCACTAAATATATTATGTCTTTTCAATTTTTTCTTATTTACGACATAATGAGCATGGATAGTTTTTCATGTCACTATTATTGATGATGAGACGTTTAGGATTTTGTGACATAAGAATCGTGGGGACATAGCTCAAATGGTAGACCGCTTGCTTTGCATGCGAGAGTTACGGTGATAGATACCACGCATCTCCAAAATAAAACTATCTATTATTAAATATATTATTGAAAATTATTTCTTTTCAATTTTTCCTTATTCGTGATAGGTTGAGTAGCGATATTTCTTCATTTTCACTATTATTGATGATGGAAAATTTAGGGTTTTGTGATGCAAGAATTGTGGGGATGTAGCTTCGCTTAGCATGCGATAGGTACGGCTTAGCATACGAGAGGTACGAGAATATACCTCGCATCTCCGAAAGAAACTATTTATTATTAATATTTTATTTCTATTTAATATTTCTTTATTTATGACATAATATGCAGAGATACTTTTTTATTTTCATAATTATTGATGAAGGGACGTTTAGGGTTTTCTAATGTAAGAATCGTAGGGATGTAGTTCAAATGGTAGAGCGTTCATTTCCCATGTGGAAAGTACGGGGATCAATATCTTGCATCTCCTATTGAATCGATTACTAAATATATTATTTCTTTTCAATTTTTTCTTATTTAGGACATAATGAGCTGGGATAGTTTTTCATTTTCACTATTACTGATGACAAGATATTTAGGACTGTGTGACATAAGAATTGTGGGGATAGCTTAGATGGTAGAGCACTTGGTTTGCATGTGAGAGGTATGGGGATTGATACCCTACATCTCTAGGTTTTCTTCATTTTCACTATTATTGATGATGGGAAATTTAGGGTTTTGTGATGCAACAATTGTGAGGATGTAGCTTATGATGAGAAATTTAGGGTTTTATGATGCAAGAATTCTGGCAATGTAGCTTAGATGGTAGAGTTCATTTAGCATGCAAGAGGTAAGGGGATATCCCGCATCTCCAAAAGAAACTATTTGTTAATAATATTTTACTTCTATTCAACCTTTCCTTATTTATGACATAATTAGCGGAGATATTTTTTCATTTTCACTAGAATTGATGACGGGACATTTAGGGTTTTCTAATATAAGTATGGTGGGAATGTAGCTTAGATGGTAGATTGCTTGCTTAGCATGCGAGAGGTACGGGGATCGGATCGATACCCATATCTCCAAAAGAAACTATTCGTTATTACTATTTTTTTATTTATGACATAAATTTTCCTTATTTATGACATAATGAATAGCGTTATTTTTTTTATTTTTCACTATTATTGATGACGAGATGTTTAGGATTTTGTGACATAAGATTCTTGAGGATATAGCTTAGATGGTAGAGCATTTGCATCAAATGTGAGAAGTATTGAGATTGATATCATGCATCAACAAAGGAAACGATTACTAAATATATTAGTTCTTTTAAATTTTTCCTTATTTACGACATAATGAGCGGGGATAGTTTTTCATTTTCAATATCATTGATGACAGGAAGTTTAGAGTTTTTTTATGTAAAATCGTGGGAATGTAGCATGCGAGAGATACAGGGATCGATACCTCGCATCTCCAAAAGAAACTATTCGTTATTACTATTTTATTTCTATTTAATATTTCCTTATTTATGACATAATGAGTAGCGATATTTTTTCATTTTCACTATTATTCATGATGAGACGTTTAGGGTTTTGTGACGTAAAAATTGTGGAGATGTAGCTTAGATGGTAGAGCGCTCACTTTGCATGCGAGTTGTACTGGGATTGATAACCCGCATCTCCAAAAGAAAGTATTTAATTTGTTATTATATTTTTTCATTTTCACAATTATGATGCCCCACGTCACCAAACCAAACTATTTGTTATTAATATTTTGATATTTTTTTATTTTCACTATTATTGATGATGAGACATTTAGGGTTTTATGATGTAAAAATCATGGGGATGTAGCTCAAATGGTAGAGTGCTCGCTTTACATGCGAGAGGTATGGGGATCAATACCCCGCATCTAGCAGTATTTCTTCATTTTTACTATTATTGATGACGGGAAATTTAGGGTTTTGTGATGCAATGATTGTGGGGATGTAGCTCAGATGGTAAAGTGTTCGCTTAGCATGCGCGAGAGGTACGAGGATCGATACCCTGCATCTCCAAAAGAGAGAAATTATTTTTTTAAGTATGACTTAATTTAACATGTTATGTATAAGGTGGGTACGAGAGAAAAAGAAAAGATACTTATATAAGGATTATTATATCATTATGGCACCATGAGCACATATACAGAAAGGAAAGATACTTATATAAGGATTATTATATCATTATGGCTATGCCATTTTTATATATAAAAGAGAGTAATGTCCCACAAGCACATATAAAGAGAGGACTTATTGTAAGTAAAGAAGCAATCTAGTAGTTATACTGCTACTTGTGGAGAGGGAATTTGATGAATTCCTCAAAAGAAAGATACTTATATAAGGATTATTATATCATTATGGCTATGCCATTTTTATATATAAAAGAGAGTAATGTCCCACAAGCACATATAAAGAGAGGACTTGTTGTAAGTAAAGAAGCAATCTAGTAGTTATACTGCTACTTGTGGAGAGGGAATTTGATGAATTCCTCAAAAGATAAGAGCTTATAGGATGGCGGTAGCGTCTGATGCATATGACGGAACTTCTTCACAATTGCAATATCTTACCAATGAATATTATTGTCATTTATAGCTTCTATCTGAGGTCAAAGCCTATATGGGACTGAAAAGATCATTCACCACACGCTTGTAAATTAAATTATATCTACCACCTCTGAAATTTTTCACGGTAAACCTTCCAACAGCTTGCAGGATTGAATAGGAAGAGAATAAGGATCTTGAGCTGTTCAAGAATAAATGGGTTAAGTTAAGGAGCTTTACCCAGTCTTTGAATAGTTCCACCCGAGGGAAATGAAAGAAGAAACTTCTTCATCATTGACATCCTTAATTGGAACTAGATTTTAAGGCAAATCTTCTCCACGACTCACTTTGGAACACTTTTATAGATAGTTTCAACAAACTTACTTTGCTCGTGAATACTTTGGAGTTCAATATTTATAGTTGGAGAAGGCTATTCAAATTGATATGGTCGAATTTTACAACAAAGTCTAATTGAGCCTCCCTCTATTAGGAGATAGCTTCGAATCAAATTCTTTAGTTTGGACAATGGTTGCATTGTTTTAGTCAAACAACCAAGACTAATGTTGTCACGACTCGGTTTTTTGAGGCTTCGAAAAATCGAATCGTGACTAAAAAGATGAAATCGAAAACAAACAAAAAGAAATGAAAATAAAAGGAAGAGTGAAATAAAAAGATGAAAATCAAATAAAATTAAAATATTTCAAAAGAGGATTTAAGTTTACAAAATGGAAATAAAATACAAATATAAAAGAAATTAGCAAAAGACTTCAAAAGACCGAAAAGGGACTGACGCTCCGGAATGACCCGCTCTGTGACCGCACAGCTCTCGAACGCTCCTCCACCTCGACCGGCACCTGACAAAAAAGGTAGAAAGGAATGAGTATAAAAATTATACTCAGTAAGCCACCTACTTGTAGGCTCTCTTCGCATCTTAGTTTAACAGAATTTCCACAGTTTCCTACTTCGGTTCTAGGACATCTGGTTCTAATCTTAGTCCCTTGGGGCTTGCCCCTTGGGTTTCACCAGTTCCTCGGCCTTTCATTAAACACCTAGAGGTTCCTTACGCCAAGCTAATGTGGTCGGTATCTCTCTATAAGATGCTACCTCTACATGGCTATTTAGGACTACATGGTATCTAGCCTAGGGGTGTGCTGAATACCACTACGCCCATATAGTCCCCCTATGGGAGGCGCGACCCAACCCATTCCCATGCAGCTAATGGGCGGTACGACGTGGGGACACATTTCCCATGCGAAATGGCTAAGAGCAGTAAGACCTGATCAGGGACCCTTGGTCCTCCCAGAAGCTATAGATACCGTTCTCACGCTAGCAATCTATGAACACTCCGAGGTACCCTCTTGCCGTGGTAAACCGCTAAGTTCTTAGAAAATATTACATCTGGCTGGAGCGACATATCGCTCCTAACAATAATTTTCTAAGCTTATCCTAGAAATGGGCCATAGCAATTAACAGAGTGTGCATGCAATCGTCTTCTAACATCATACTATATAATTTATGCAAACTAGGCATACCGGCTCAATGGGGCGATGACCTCCATCAAGCACCCAGAGCACGAAGTTCGCGCTCAATGGGGCGAATTCATCCATCAAGCACCCGGAACACGGAATACACAATTCCAACATAAATAAAATGCATGCATACATACAGCGAAAGCATAAAGCATGCGGCAACACTCATGTAAATCACCCAATACAATCATATCAAATACTCTGACAAATAATTTACATGGAGAGCTAATCTGAAGTAAAACTACTAGCATGCATGCAATCCAAGCGAATCCTACAAGTACTTCTTCCTAAATACCGGGTGGTGACTTACCTGGTTGATGCGTGCCCTTTTTCAAGTGTTTCTTTGCGCGTGAGGTGTCCAAAAATACTGATTTCTTTAAATTAGGTCCCTATTCACGTAAAAACAGTATTAGAACTGGAACCGAGACAAAAATCAGGCAAACAGAAAGCAACCGGACCAAATTGGCCATCCCACGCACGCTCACGCGCCAGCAGCAGGCTGGGAGTGCGTGGTCACGCGCGCGGGAAGGCGCCAGTCGTAGGCTGCACGGGCGCCTACCACGCGTGCCCGTTTCTGCGTAGTCGCGGGCCGGTCGGTCCGATCGGCTTGGCTCGCGTTGCGGCTCGGCCCAGCTTGCAGGCAACACATGTCGACGCCTCGCTGGAGCTGCGTTGCTCCAGTAGATGGTCGACGCATGTCCAGCGCCTGTCGCCGCCCTCCGCCGCTCGCCGGCCGACTCTTATTTGTTTTTTTCTTCTTTCCTCTCTGCCCTCTGAAAACCGAAACACAGTCCTCTTTTCCGATTTTCATATCTTTCGATCCGTATATCGGATCGACATGATTCCTTCGGTAAAGTTTTAGATCGTGTTACGGGCTACGTCCTAGTATTTTTTTTGTAATGTTTGCTCGACTACCGGACGAGTTAAGAACGTCGGAAGTTCACTCACCGTTCTCGAATGACTCTCGGATCTCTACCTTTGGGTTGAGGTCTCGGCCAAACTTCTTCACAGATCATGCGTAGAGTTGTTCCTAGATGAATATATCAAGATTTCAGATCTTGATTCACAAAGGAAAATTGTAGATTTGAGAAAACGTTCAAGATCCTTACCTTGCCGGTTTTCCTATTTCTTGATGAAAAATGGGACTCCGGCCACCCACATTCTCTTTTCCCTTCCAAGAATGTCTCCCTGCATCATGATCTTCACCTCCTTGCATCATAATCTTCACCGAAATAGACTCCGACGGTAGTTTTCGGTGAGTCTTCCGGCGATTCATCCTTTCTCCTCTCTCTAGGTTCTCTCTACCCCTTTCTCTCACTATTTCTCTTTTGCAGGACTCTTGATGGGGTTTCATTTGGACCCATGGTTGGAGGGGCAAATTTACCTATTTACCACTCACTCGACTTTTTTTTTTTTTTTCTATTTCTATTTCTATTTCTACTTCTTCGGGTATTACAAATGTATTACCAATAGTATAAACATTTTGTACGTGTATTTTCTTACATATTAACCATTGTATACAAATAATAATTAAATTTATGAGTAGAAGTTTGGATGGAGTTTGATTGAATAGGTAATTTTAAATTATATCTAAAAATATATAAGATTTTTTTTTTCTTTTTATATACCTTTAGTAAAACAAAACAAAGATTCAAGAAGATGTCATTCATGCCATGTTTTAATTTTTATTCTTTCTTATTTCTCAAAGATTAAAAAAAAAAAAATTATCCTCTCTCAGATGTGGTTTGTTATTTGATTATTTTCTCTTGAGTGAATTTTAAGTAAAACACATCCCCTACCCAAGTAATTGCAAAATGCAAGCTTCACACTGAGTGGAATCAAAGTCCCAAGTATCAACGTCCTTAAGTGTCAATTTTTATTCTCCATCTCAACATAAATTAAACTTATTTTCGTGAAAATATCTATTTATAAAAGAAAAATATCTCAGAGTCATAAAATAAAAATGAGATATAGATACTATGATACCAAATAGATATGATAACATGTCATTCTTAAAAAACTAGGACACCGATATGACAATGATACATTAATTAAAAAGAATATGGAATTAATATTAACATAATCAACAAAAATTTGTATTTTTTTTTTAAATTATAATCTAAATTAATAAAAACTACCATTAAACTTTGCAATTTATCTATAAAAAAATAATCATAATTATTTTTTTAAAAAAATACGGTTGAATTTTCAAAAAAAAAAAAAAAAAAAA
>NW_019268581.1:665172-673471 GCF_002738365.1 Cucurbita moschata
AAAAAAAAAAAAAAAAAAAAAGCTTCAAAACTACTCTTTAACTTTCTAAAGTGTTTAAAAAAAGATAGACGGGGAGAAAATTGAAGGTTATTTTAGGGGAAGGTTTTCAAGATCAGTATAAGATCCTGAAAACATAACAAGAAGTAATATCCTAGCTTAAGGTCGCGATTAAGAACCTACTAGTAGGCTACTTACTAAGTTTTACTCACTCCATGTTTATCATTTTTTTCAAGTAACTAAGAGTTGGTCGTGGATGAGAGCGTACTTTGGAGTGTGGGCCATGGACTAAACTCTGTTTTTAATCTAGTATTTTTTGTTCTGTTTTTGAGTCTGCTTCTTATTTTATGTTTGTAACGAGTATGTATATGTAACACCCCAGAAATGAAGGAAATTATCTCCCATAAGAATAAGCCACTCATGAAAGACCTAAAGAATAGAAAGGAAAAAAATTAAAGGATTAAGCAAGAACAAAGGACTTAGTCAAGTTACTCGTGTACCCAAACAAGTGATTTCAAGGAGTTAAAGGCTTTTGAAAAGGATTGGAAAGGAAAAAGTAAATCAAAAGGGCAAAAAGGTCATTTTATCAATTATCAAGAATCTTTCCGGATTTGTAATTCCTTATCTAGAAGGAATCTCAAGATTCAAAAAAGGGAAAAATGATAAAAAAGAGATGAGAAATTTGTAGAAAAATTATGGATTTTTCGAGAAAAATAAGAATAAAATATTCAAAAAGTGACAAATTACCAAAATACCCTTGGAAGAATGGATAATTACAGAAGTGCCACTTTAATTAGAAAAGAGCATCTACCGTGACCATCCGAGCAAAATCTTTCGAACTCAAATCTCAACCATCGGATCTCCTCCAAAATTTTATATGATCTAGAACGAACACACACGGATCATCACATCCAACGACTAGTATTCAAAGCCAAGGTCAGTAAGGCTATGATCGGAGTTGATATCTCCAAAAAATTATCCAGAAAGTTCGATCTCTAAATAATGAAGATGCTGGAGCTTTCAATGTCGGTTTAAGCTCCTCCTATAAAGTCAGAAGTAGGAGCAACAATACGGAATAAGAATCGAGAAAGATTGATTCCCCAATCGAAGGCAATAACGTTTAGATTGTGGGTTTCCTGCTCTCAGATTTCTTCCAAATTCGAGAGCAATCCTCCACCATTTCTCTTCAAACTTATTCCACCGTTTCTCGACAAGATTACCCACAAGTTCTATGAAGGAATAGAGTGCTGAAAGTGCCTAGAAACCATTCCCTCAATTCAATCAGCCATTGAAGAACTTCAAGAAAAACTTGAAAATCCAATCTGAGGATACATGATGACCCATCGAGCAAGAATGATTCCAATCAGTTTCTGCACCTCCAAGGAATGCTTCCATAGAAAACCACGAAGAAAAATAACCTCGAGAGCGTGCCAAATTGAAGGAAATAGGTTTCGAAATTAAATTGGGGATAAGACTCAAAATTCCAATCTACGATCTCTTTTCCTTTAATTAAGGATTCCTCTAGCTTCAAAGGAAGAAGTTGAGTAAACTTGATGAAGGAATCGAGAACTGAAACGTCGTAGAATAAGCTACCCACGAGATCGAAAATCTTGCGTTTCGAGTGAGTTGCATACCGAGAACGATTTCTGGAAATTAAGGTCCTACACTCAAAGACATTCCTCCAAACCAATTCCTTTAGCCTGAAGATAGGATATGAAAGAGGTTCAATGAAGAAATAGGGTCTTGAAACCCCTAGGATCGGCTACCCAATAAGAAATCCTTTGTTTTATCTCCAGCGATAAATCAGATTTTGGATGAACTTTGGTAGCGAATATCTTAGGCTACGATCCACGAGAAGTTATCAAATAAATCCCTAGCCCTTTCTTGTAACATCCATCTTTAAGTTTCACGAAGAAATCGAGGAGAGAAACGCTGTAAATGTGGCTGTACAGGCCGAATTTCAGATGCTGGCGATGCGAAAAATGCGCATCTTCTTCCTGTTCAGAGGAAGAAAACGATGATACGGCCAGTTCAACTGAACTGTCCAAGTCAACTCAAAATTTTACCTTTTCTCGGGTTTTCTCAGTAGATCTTATTTTATGAAATGTTGTATGAATCCTTATCCCCAGAGGTTATATAAGGTAATGAAGTTTTTGGAGTTATTAAAAAACTTTAGTTAGCGAAACCAAGATATGGGAGAAAATGCTCACCACGATCCATATAACTTTACCTCCCAGGATAACTAAAGTGGTATCCCTGAAATAATAGATTCCCCAGATGTACCCTTGGTCTCTAATAGATACTACGTGCACAATATCATGTTGGGCTATTCCTAAGAACTTATAAGTTCCAAGCTTGACCCAAGACGTTATGCATAAACCTAGGATCACCAAGAATCCAAGAAAACACCTAGGTTAATGCAAACATCATGCTTAACAAGTTGCTAGGATGCATGCCTGAAGTAACCATTATCTCACTTCATGAAGTGTACCGCGAGGTCCCTATTTCTCTTTAGGTGGGATGCTATGGTATATGTACCATGAGCAGGATTCCATGATGAACTTATTATCTCCCTCACCTAAATGAGATGCCCTGCACCACGATTTGCTAGCAGGATGCCACGATTATGACAATGCCCCCTATGCACTCATGGGGAGAAAATTAATAGTTACTTCGGAAGAGTTTTTGTGGTTAAAATACGAAGTATGACATGACAACCTCTAAGGTTTAGTTCCTGAAAACGAAACAAGAAGTCATATCCTAGCTCAAGACTTAGACATGCTCCAAATTACCAACTATTTTCTATAAGGTCTATTTTATATGACATGAGAATAAAAAACTCATGCTAGTTAGGTCATGTTCATGAAGCATTGGAAGGCATGAAGCAGATCAAGTTCAAAATAAATTTGGTTCTTTTTCCGCACTCGCTTTTGTTTTAAAATGTCTTGTGTTGTCGTTCCTTATTCTCAGTTTTCACATCAAGGCCATTTCATAAAGGTCCTACCGGGAGTTGAACCCAGGTCGTTGGATTCAAAGTCCAAAGTACTAACCACTACACCATAGAACCCCTTATAAAAATTTATTATGGAATGGTTTTCCTATTTTATGCAGATTCCACAAGAAGAGAGATCCTATCACGAGTCAAACTCAAGTTATTGGATTTAAAGTTCTAGAGCTGTTTTATCTAACTCGTTGTTATCTTGAGCACCTTTAGAGTGGTTGCAGAAGTAACCCTCCAATGTTGATTGAAGCTCTTGGAGAACATGTAATTTTATATATTTCTTATAGTTAATTTATATATTGTTGTATATTACAAACAAATTGAAATAATACTTACATCCCAGTCTTTCTTTCTTCCGTGCAAAACTTAAAATGAAAACTATATTATTTCAATATTCACTCGAGAAACAAGGGGTGAAAACTATATTATTTCAAACCCTCCATTATTGCTTCTACTTTGCATGAAAATGCTTCCACTAAATCATGTTGCTAACTAGGTTGTTTGGTTCGGTTCAATTCTTGGGTCCACTAGATTGAATCGACCTAGCTCAATTAAACTCTTGATAATATAAAAATCATAAGTTTCTTAAATTACCTTAAGTTTAACCCCTAATTTTTTTTAGAATGTTTAGCTTTGTTTCTAGTTGATCTCTAAATGCTTAGAAGTATCTTCTATTTAAGGAACTTTTCTTTATAAAAGATGTAAGACTTCAGGTTTATTATTAAGGAATTTCAAATGAGTGATTTAATATATCATGGAGGACAAAAATATTTATTTGTTTCAAATATCTTATGTTGACCATTCTTTTTTGTCAAGTATTTTTAATATTATCATTGTGAATTACTAATGGCATTAGATTGAATCTCATTAATAACAATATCCCAAAACTCAGGTAAAGATGACATCAAAATTAATACTTTCATTTCATCTTAAAAATTTATTTACACTTGACTCAGTAGACTGATAATCATAATAGTCCAGTGCACAAATATTTACAACCTTAAAAGGTAGAAATTATAAGGAGTACAAGAGAAAAGTGTTTAAAATAGTTTCAAAATATAGAAGAAAAAAAATAGTAGGAATTGGTCAAAGTCAACATCCATTGATCACTTATGGCACAACACAACAAGGGTAACATTTTTTTTATTTCTCTACTATATTAGGCCCTTTGGTTTATTGGCTTTACAAGATGGAGACATGAAGTTTTCTATGTTTGAAATAAATTTGGTTTGATTGTTTTCTGGTTAGCATTGATACCATCAAAACTTATTTATTTCTTTGAAATGTTTGAGTTTACAATTTACATGTTTTCATTTTTCTACTTTGTCTGTCTGCATTTAGAAATGAAGCAAAATTAGTTTGAGGGTTTTCGGCAAATTGTTATAATTCTAATTTTTAACTAAAAAAAATTAGTCTCGTTGTCACGCTTAAAACTACCCTGTAGGTATAATCGACCTATTATCTGTTGGCTTTTTTGCCTTAATCTTTTGATGATAACAAACCTACCTTCAATTATTAACAATTCTCAGTATTTTTTTCCACAGTGTAAGGTTGGGAACAACGATTTCAACGTCTTTTTTGGTTCACTCGAATTAGAGATAAAACGAAGAAGTTCTAGTCAAAACAAATACCCGACGTGATGATGTGGTGGCAAAATTGACATCATGGACCAATCAAATTCAAAGCAAGATACCTGATGTGATGATATGGTGAAAAAATTGATGATGTGGTGACAAAATTGACATCATGGACCAGCGGCAAAATTGACATCATAGACCAATCGAAGTATGACATTTATAAATTTGGTAGAGTAACAAATGGTGGAGTTTTCAATTATATTTATAAAAGTTTTCATTACTTTTAAATTATAAAATCATTTCAATTACATTTATAAAAGTTTTCGGTTACCTTTTAAATGGAAAGAAATTATAAAGATTTCATTTACATTTATGAAACTAAAGTGAATTTACATTTATGAAAATTAAGTGTTACTTTTAAATGAAAAAAAAAGTTATAATGATTTCATTTATGAAAATGAGTTATTATTTTCTAAATGGAAAGAAATTATAATGATTTCATTTAGTTTTCATAAAGATAATTATTTGAATTACAAAATCATTTCAATTAAAAGGATTTCATTTAGATTTATAAATCTTTTAATTATTTTTAAAATGTTACTATCATTAACATTTTTTTTACAGAACATTTAAATGAAACATGTGTTCTATAATTTTTTACGATAAATTTAAAAATAAATAAATATTATTTTTCGTGGTCGATGTTTCGGTTCACGTTTTAGTGGTCCGTATTAATTCCTATTTTTACAACTTGATCGCTATTTAAACTCATCACCTCTTAATATTTTTCACAACACAACACACAGAACATTTGTTTCCTCGATCTAAATTTTTTTAAAAAGCCTCCATTGTTTCTCTCCAAAGCTTCCAATTCTATTTTTTTTTATCTTATTCCAGAGAGAGATGTCTATTATTTCAGAGTGTTGTGTGTTTCTATAAGATTTCAGACAATTGTATTGGTTTGATCCTGAGCTGTGGAAAGAATTGAGTTTGCTCTTGAACTCGTAAAAAGAGCGGTGTACCGGTTTGATCCTGAATAGTGGAAAGGATTGAGTTTGCTCTTGAACTCGTAAAAGGAGCGGTGTACCGGTTTGATCCTGAGCCGTGGAAAGGATTGAGTTTGCTCTTGAACTCGTAAAAAGAGCGGTGTATCGGTTTGATCCTGAGATGTGGAAAGGATTGAGTTTGCTCTTGAACTCGTAAAAAGAGCGGTGTACTGATTTGATCCTGAGCCGTGGAAAGGATTGAGTTTTCTCTTGCACTCGTAAAAAGAGCGGTGTACCGGTTGGGCTCTCTTTCGGGGAAAGAGTTAAAAAGTTTTATTCAAATTCCCAAGAGGTGCTTGGGGAGTGGAGTAGGTCGAGTTTGACTGAACCACTATAAAACTACGGTGTTATATTTTCTAACCCTTTTCGTATTTAAGTTCTAAATTATTGTTAAGTTTTATTGCGTTATATTTTCTAACCCTTTTCATATTTAAGTTCTAAATTATTGTTAAGTTTTATTGCATGGTATCAAGTTTGAAATAATTACATTCTTGAAACCCTATTCACCCCCTCTAGGGTTGTCATATCGATCCAACATTATCCTTCCACCAATAGGAGCAAAAGGCAACGTTACTATGTGAAACTAGTTTCATGTCATTTATTCAACAATAAGGGTGTTATCATGCATTTGGAAATGAACCCATATTTAAAAAATTTAGATAAAATAGAAAAGAATTGTTATCTCAAAGACAATGATACTATGTGAAACTAGCCTCAAGATGCTTCCTTAACTCTTAGGGGCGGTAAACCAACGGTTCCTTCACCCAAGATCCATGGCCCAAGTCCCAACATGGAAGGGATAATCTAGAGAATCATTCCAAGAACCCTAACGGATGGGTTACAAACTCACATTATCAAGCTCGACGACAAACAATGTCGCCGGCAAACTTAGGAAGACTACATGAAATTANTTAAAATGTTAAATTATGTGAAATTAGTGGCAAAGAAGAATATTTTAGAGAGCTCTTCCTTTTTATTTAAGATTTTGATATTTAAGAAAAGAGAAAATGAATAAAAGTAGGAGACATTTTATAGATTGAGGAGGAGTAAGTGAAAGCAAAAAGGGAGTCATGACCAATTTTTGGTGGGTTCTCCAAGCACGGATTGCAAGTTAAAAGAGGTTGGAAACAAAGTGAAATGTTAACTACTCTTAGTTACATGAAAGATATGGGTAAAATGTTTTCTCGAAATAAAAAAAGAATTAAAATATAATGAACATATATATTTACATTATATTCAAAATAGAGTTTATAATTTCATAGTACAAAATAAGGGAAATGTTCAAAAAAATTCATTTTAAAACTTCAAAAATAGTTGGTGTTGTTTGTCTAGGGCAACTACTCTTAGTTACATGAAAGATATGGAAAACATGGACTGAGTAAGTTGACTAATGGTAAGTTTTTAACCATGTTCATAGTGGGTGCTTGGATACCACACTCTTTTCTTAATGTACATGGGAACAGAGTAAGTTGACTAATGGTAAGTACATGGGAACAGAGTAAGTTGACTAATGGTAAGTACATGGGAACAGAGTAAGTTGACTAATGGTAAGTTTTTAACCATGTTCATAGTGGGTGCTTGGATACCACACTCTTTTCTTACTGTACATGGGAATAGGTAATTATTCTTATTTCTTTTCCCTTTAGACACTCGGTGGTCGAGAGTAAATCGAACAAAGTGTCTGTCCAAATAAAAAGGCACAACCAAATTCGAACTGGTGACCTCTTGATCTGCAGTCAAATGCTCTACCACTGAGCTAAGGACCCATTTTGCATGATTTCAAATTTAGTGACCCCTTCTATAGAGTGTCAGTCCAAAAGTGTAAAAAGTGTTTGTCCAAAATAAAAGGGTGACCGGTCAAATTCTCTACCACTGAGCCATGGATCCATTTTGTAGGATTTTAACCTTAGTGGCCCCTTAGACATAGGGTCGGTCCAAAAAATGTAACAAATTTCTATCCTAGATAGAAGGGCCCAACTAGGTTCGAATTGGTGACCTCTTGATCTGCAATCAAATGCTCTAACATTGAGCTATGGTCCCATTTTGTATGATCTCAACCTTAGTGACCCCTTCTACAGATTATCTGTCCAAAAGTGACCCTACCGAATCAGCTATGGACCAATTTTGTATAAATTGGTGGATTACCTATCGAGAATTAAACACAGGTCGTTAGATTCAAAGTCGAAAGTGCTAACCACTGCACCATAGAACCACTCGTTAAACTTTATTTTGGCAGCGATTTTGATAAGCGCCAACAACGTTGGATTTTGCAAAGCTAGAGGTCGTAGTAATGCTTACAGACTTTCACAAGGTATTTTCAACTTCTTTTATAGATAATTGAACTTTTGAGTCCATGCAAATGATTGGTTGGATTAGTATCAGTTTGAGAAGACAGAGGAGAGGAGAGAAGAGAGACTTTGTTAGAAACTCTCCCATGGGTAATCTCCCAAGGTGTTTTCAACTTCTTTTATAGGTAGAATTTTAAAATCAAACCACAACAAAATTTACTTCTATCTAGCAAAATTATTTTTTTTTGTTTGAAACAAGATTATTCCCTTCTTTTTCTAAAACTAAATTTGACTCTCCAATAGATTTTAATAGTTTTGTTAATTAAATTTTCTTTAAAATTTTTGTACAAAGAGTACAATGGAAATAATACTTTTTTTTTTTTTTTTTTT
>NW_019268581.1:673481-717556 GCF_002738365.1 Cucurbita moschata
TTTTTTTTTTTTTTTTTTTTACAATTTTGTAATTTGTATGGTATTATTGGAGGCTTTTGAATGAAGTATGATAATTGCTTCTCTGTCCTCTTTGACAATTTTATATACCTCCATATCCGATATTTGATGCGTTACGTTTCATTATGAGATCTGCCCTTGGGTCAATAAGACTTAAGCAGAGAGTTTATTTGACTAATGATTTGATTTTTTTGGGTTGTAGGGATATCCCTTACAAATCAAGACTTTGTATTATTTTGAAGACACTCATCAAGACATTTGTATATGTGCCTGATATTTTGAAGGATATAAACACGTAATTGAGAGAACCTAAAATTTTTTTGAAGTTGGCTTTTCTAGGATACGTCATCACCAAAGTTTGAGACAAAGACCATTGGATGGGTTTTAATAAGGCTCAAATAAATTTAAAATTCAAGAAAACAGATCTGAGATTGATATTATTTGATTTTAGGTATGGACACAACTAGCTGATTTCTTTTGATTACATTAATGAATGTATGTAGATGTTTAAAGTGTTGATCTTAATGGTTTTAGAAAATATCAACACATCATCAATATAAACTATCTAAATTTTTTGAAAGGATTGAAAATATCATTCATAATCTTCTGAAATTCGGATGGAGCGTTTTTTAGCCTAAATGGCATGACGTTCCTCTCATATTTTCTAAATTGGACATTAAATGCTATTTTATATTTGTCCTTTTAAGAAATTAGAATTTTCCGAAATCCCAATTTCATGTCGAATTTTATAAAAACATTTGATTCTATATCAAATCATTTTTGTTTTGGATTGGATATCTTATTTATTCTAAAACCTTATTCAAAGGTTGGTAGTTAATTACCAGTATCAGAATTTCTGGTTTCTTTTCACCATGTTGTTAACCTAAAATGTCCGACATGACCACCTGCTCTTTGGTTTCTTTTCACCATGTTGTTAACCTAAAATGTCCGACATGACCACCTGCTCTTTGAAGACCTTATCAGCTTCCTCTGCAAAATATCACCTAAAATGTCACAGTATTTCTCTTTGAAGACCTTATCAGCTTCCTCTGCAAAATATCACCTAAAATGTCACAGTATTTAGTGTTTGATGCTTTTTGACTTAACCCTAGGGTTCTGTTTACAGTGAACTTGTGATAATTTTTGTCAAATTATATATTTGAATACCTAATACATGAAGATATAATATCTTATTTAAATAATATTAAAATGTCGTAGAATATCATAATATATGTTTAATTAATATGAATCTCATTCAAATTTCAAATATATATTTTTATTTAATGTTTATGATACACATCAATTATTTTAATATTTAACATATCAAATATGTTAATATGTTTTGATATTATACTTCAAGACTATAGGAACTTTCTCAGAGGACCTGAGAGTTACGTTGGCCCACAATGCATCTCATGGACGATGCAAAACTATGGTGGCGCTTGAAGGTGAATTGTATAAAAAACTAGTCATTCACCATAAACTCATGGGAAGACTGTTGATGGAATCGATGCAATTGACGCTCCTCTGGATGGGTTGCCAATCAAAGACCTGACGTTTAATGTTGACCCTTTTGAAGAAAGAGCCACACGATCGAACAGCTCAAAACGTCGCGGTAACTCTGAGAACTCTATCACACACATAAAAAAAACGTGTCGAAGAGTTAGACATTACACAGAAGATCTGGCTTTCATCGAGGAGACCCAAGTTTGATTCTCGGCAATGAAATTTTATTTTCTTATTTCTTTTATTTTATAGTTCCATCTTTTGTCACCAATTATATTTAAACTTTGCCTAGGTTTGAGAAGCACTATAATGGATGAGTTCAATAGTAACTTAAATTCAAAAGACTTTTATGAGAGGCACGATAATGGTTAAGTTCAATAGTATCTTAGATTAAAAAAGACTTTTATGAACTTTGAACCTTTAATAGTGTTATGTCATAGATATTTGGTTCAATTTCAACAAGTGAGGTTGAGGTCATTGAAATGGTTAATGTGATAATACGGTCATTTTCAAGGTCTCTTTTGTTGAACGCCATCATGGCTCAGATCACTGAGATGAGCACCAGAGTGAGTTTGACAAGGAGGGTCGTAGAGAACCACACCCCAAGTCAAGCTCATGTTGGGCTTAACAAACTAAAAATCCAAAAACACAAACCGGGAACCAGGATGACAAGGAATTAAAAAAACTTTATTTTTGACGTTAAACAATACTTGAAGGTTACAGGAACTTTCTCATAGGACCTAAGAGTTACGTTGGCCACAATGCATCTCATGGACGGTGGTGCTCGAAGGTGGATGATATAAAAAATGGGTCATGTACCATAAACTCATGGGAAGACCATTGATGGAATCGATGCAATTGACGCTCCCCTTGATGGGTTGCCAATTAAAGACCTAACGTTTGATGTTGACTCTTTTGAAGAAAAAGCCACACGATCGAACACCTCGAAATGTCGCAGTAGCTCTAAGAACTCTATCATACGACCTGAGAGTTGAGTGCTACAGGAACTTTCTCATACGACCTGAGAGTTACGTTAGCCGCAATGCATCTCATGGACGATGCAAAACTATGGTAGTGCTCGAAGGTGAATGGTATAAAAAATGGGTCATGCACCATAAACTCATGGGAAGATCGTTGATGGAATCGATGCAATCGACGCTCCCCTGGATGGGTTTCCAATCAAAGACCTAACATTTGATATTGACTCTTTTGAAGAAACAGCCACACAATCGAACAGCTCGAAACGTCGCGATAGCTCTGAGAACTCTAACACACACAGGGAAGGACATGTCGAAGAGTTAGACATTAAGCAAAAGATCATGCTAAAACTCTTCAGCGATCTGACAAAAGACTTTAGGACATCTACACCAAAAATCCATTGTCGTCCAGCGGTCAGGATGTTTGGCTTTCACCTAGGAGACTCGGATTTGATTCCCAGCAATGGAATATTATTTAGTTATTTCATTTTATTTTACATTTCTATCTTAGACTAAAAAGACTTTTATGAACTTCGTACCTTTGTTTCCAGTCGTTTTTGAGATCTCTCTTGTTGAACAACATCATGGTTGAGATGAGCACTCGAGTGAGTTTGACAAGTTGGGCTGTAGAGAACCACACCTCAAGCCAAGTTCATGTGGGCTTAACAAACTTAAAATCCAAGAACACAACCCCTTAAATGGAAACCGGGATGCTAAGGAATTAAAAAACTTTATTTTTTACGTAGAACAATACTTGAAGGTTACTGGAACTTGCTCATAGGACCTAAGAGTTACGTTGGTCGCAATGCATCTCATGGACGATGCAAAACTATGGTGGCACTCGAAGGTGAATGGTATAAAAAATGGGTCATGCACCATAAACTCATGGGAAGACTGTTGATGGAATCGATGCAATCGACGCTCCTTTGGATGGGTTGCCAATCAAAGACCTGATGTTTGATGTTTACCTTTTGAAGAAAGAGCCACACGATCGAACAGCTCGAAACGTCGTGGTAATTCAGAGAGAACTCTATCACACACATGAAAGGACGTGTCGAAGAGTTAGACATTACCCAAAACATCATAGTAAAACTCTTGAGTGATTAGACAAAAGACTTTAGGACAACTACACCAAAAACTCATTGTTGTCCAATTTGGATATTTTGCTTTCACCTAGGAGATTCTCGTTTGATTCTCTAAAATTGAATATTATTTTCTTATTTCTTTTTATTTTATAGTTTCATCTTTTGTCACCAATTTTATTTAAACTTTACCTCATTTTGAGAGGCACTTTAATGGTCAAGTTGAATAGTATTTTAGATTAAAGACTTTTATGAACATCGTACCTATGTTAGTGTTATGTTATAGATATTTGTTTCAATTTCAACAAGTGGGGTTGAGGTGATTCAAATGGTTAATGCGATAATCCGGCTATTTTCGAGGTCTCTCTTGTTGAACGCCATCATGGTTGAGATGAGCACCCGAGTGAGTTTGACAAGGAGACTCGAATTTAAACTTTACCTACGTTTGACAGGCACTATAATTGTCAAGTTCAATGGTATTTTAGATTAAAGACTTTTATGCACTTTGTCCCTTTGTTTGTGTTACTTTGTACCTTTGTTTGTGTTACTTTGTACCTTTGTTTGTGTTACTTTGTACCTTTGTTAGTGTTATGTTATAGACATTTGGTCAAGTTCAACTAGTGGGGTTGAGGTGATTTAAATGGTTAATGTCACTTTATTTTATTCAAATTGTTAATGGGATAATTCAGTTGAATAGTTACAGGTTATTTCCAAGGTCTCTCTTATTGAACGCCAACACAGGGTTGAAATGATTGAGATGAGCACATGAGTGAGTTTGACAAAATTGAAATAAAATCAAATAAAATCACTAAAAAAAAATCAATAAAATTGAAAAAAAAATTAGCCTTATGACACTTCCTTCAACTCGAAGGGCGGTAAATCAAGGATTCCTTCGCCCAAGACCCATGATCCAACTCTCAACATAGAAATAATAAGCTATAGAATCATTCCAAATTCACATTACCAATCTTGATAACTGGATGTGTCATCGGCGTTAGAAGAACGACCGCATCAGAGCAAGTCATGGGGATAGAAGATCCTGTTGAAGGATGATAGACCAACCGTAATCTTCAGCCCAATGAGCTAAGCTTTTGTAGAAGCAAGAACCCTTGTATTAAAAAAATTAACACCTTCCTATACAAAATTTGGATTAACCAAAGAGACAAAGTTAGAATTAGATAATGAGATCCAAGATTTGGAACCTTTTTCTACTTCACAATCGAACTTGATCAAGGCTTGATTGAATGAATTAGATACAATCTACCACAAGAATTGCATGAAACTTAGAAATGACAAAGACATGCTCAGATTTCTATAAAGGGGATCATCTCAACTTGAGAGATCAATTTCATTGATCACAAATATGCTTTTACATAATAATTTGAATAATTTGTGGGTATTTATAGTCTCCCAACAAAAGAAGGTAGTGTTCGTGGTTTAATCTCGATCCCTATAAATCTCCACAGAAGACGAAGTCAATTTGAGCATTACAAACTTTATCAAAATAAAATAATAAATAAAGTTTTCTAACCACTCATGAAATGATGCTTGCAACTTCATCCCTTACTTCAACCATGCAAATATTTACTTCTGAATCTCCAAATGGTCTTGACTTAAACAAATAAGCTTGTAACACATGAAATGATGGTTGAACCTAGCCTATCCAATTTTGTAGATGAAGTAAGAATGTTTGTTGAATCTTCTTGTTATGTAATAGGTCCAGTTGGAACACCGTGATTCTTATCATCATCCCCCTCTTCAAAAGGATTTGTCCTCGAATCAGAAAAATCATCACCTACATCAAAAGAACTCAACTCAGCAACATTGAAAGTAGAATGTAAACCATGATTCTTATCATCATCCTCCTCATCAGGATTCATTCTCGAATAAAAAAAATCATCACCTACATCAAAAGAACTCAACTTAGCAACATTGAAAGTAGAATCTATTGACGATTCTACGGGAACATCAATTTTATTGTTCCATGCAATAAAATGAGTCATTTTACTAAATATCTTATAGAGCATTTATAGTCAAATAAAGAATTAGGAATCCACGCTATCTTTAGATCTAAAAACCCACTCCCACTTCAGCTATCCACCCTAACATTAAAATGAAAATTATCCCTAAAATTATTTAGGGTAATTTATTGAAATTTTAAAAAGAAATCATTTATAAATTTAGATAAGATAGTAAGTTATACTACTTCAATCAGGTGTTGTAATCAGGTTAATTCATTCAAATTTTAAAAAGAAATCATTTTAAAAGGAAATCATTTCTAAATTTAGATAAGATAGTAAGTTATACTACTTGAATCAGCTGCGGTGAGATAGTATATTCAAATTTTAAAAAAAAATCATTTCTAAATTTAGATAAGATAGTAAGTTATACTATCTGAATCAGGTGTGGTGAAGTCAACTAACACGTGACCTTCAAATCTGGCTAATTCATTGAAATTTTAAAAAGAAAAATTTAGATAAGATAGTAAGTTATACTACTTCACTTGAATTAGGGGTAGTGAGATTTCAAATTTTAAAAAGAAATCATTTCTAAATTTAGATAAGATAAAGATAATAAGTTATACTACTTGAATGAGGTGGGGTGAAGGTTGAACGAAAATTTAGATAAGATAGTAAGTTGTACTACTTGTCAGGTGTGGTGAAGGTCGAATGACCTTCAAATCTGGCTAATTCATTGAAATTTTCAAATTTAAAAAAAAAATCATTTCTAAATTTAGATAAGATAGTAAGTTATACTACTTGAATCAGGTGTGGTGAAGGTCGAACGAACGACCTTCAAATCGGGCTAATTCATTGAAATTTTAAAAAGAAAAATTTAGATAAGATAGTAAGTTATACTACTTAACTTGAATCAGGTGTGGTGAGAACACGTGGTGGATCAAACACGTGACCTTCAGATTTTCAGTCTGTCGCTCTCCCAATTGGGCTATCCCTGCAATCATTAGAAATAAAAATTCATCAATAAAGATATTTTCGCATTGAGATTTTAAAAAGAAATAATGACTAATTTTTTATTGAATAGTCAGGTTATGCAAATAGAAACAGGTGTAGTGAACGTAGAGATAGAACAGTGACCTTCAAATCTTAAATCTGACACTCTCCAAACTAAGCTATCCCGCTAACATTAAAAATGAAAGTTTTTAAGTAAAGGTATTTCCGCTAATTAATTGAAATTTTAGAAAAAAAAATATCACTAATTTTAGATTGAATAGTCAAATAGTAAAACGAGAACCATGTGTGGTGAACGTGGATCAAACACACGAGACCTTCAAATCTTCAATCTAATGCTCTCTCAACTGAGCTATCCACACTAACATTAAAAATGAAAATTCATCAGTAAAGGTATTTTCGCTACTTCATTGAAATTTTAAATAGAAATAATCACTAATTTTTAATAAGATATTCAAGTTATCCAACTTGTATAAGGTGCGGTGAACTAGAACACGTTAGGTATTTCTGATAATTCATTGAGATTTCAGAAAGAAACAATGACTAATTTTAGATTGAATAGTCGGGTTATGCAACTAGAATCAGGTGCGGTGAACGTGGAGATCAAACACGTGACCTTCAAATCTTCAGTCGTACGCTCTCCCAACAGAGCTATCCCCGCTAATATTAAAAATGAAAATTCATAAGTAAAGGTATTTCCGCTAATTCATTATGTTTAAAAAAAAATAATCACTAATTTTAGATTGAATAAGCAAGTTATGTTTTTAGATTGTATAGTTAGGTAATAAACTTGTATTAGGTGCGTTGAAAGTGGATAAAACACGTGTGACCTTCAAATCTTCAGTCTAACAATCTCCCAACTGAGCTACTCTTGCTAACATTAAAAATGAATATTCATCAGTAAAGGTATTGGGTACACTTCTGGAAATTCAACAAAAGGCAATAGTATTAGACCGAGATGCCAGATTTAAATCTTGTTTCTGGAAAATTCAACCAAAGGCATTGGGTATGCAGTTATAGTATGACATTCCACCCATAAACAGATGGTCAAATAGAAATGCTCAAGCAAATATTGGAAGACATGTTGAGGGTATATGTGATAAGTACCTACCCCTTATGAAATTCGCTTATAATAATACTTGCCAAGCCACCATACAAATGGCCACATACGAGGTTCTCTATGGACGAAGATTTCGATCCCCTATGTTTTGGGAAGAAGGGAGGCAAACGACAACTATTGGGCCAGAGCTGGTGCAAATTACCAACGCCATAGTCTAGAAGATTAAAGCTAGGATACAAACCGCACAAAGCCGAGAGAAAAGCTATGCAGACCTAAGGCGCAAGGACATGGAATTGTAGGTAGGGGATCATATATTCCTAAAGGTAGCACCCCATGAGAGGGGTGTTCAGGTAGGGTAAAAAGGGGAAGCTAAGCCCTAGGTTTATCCGTCCCTTTGAGATATTAGAAAGGATTGGATTTGTGGCCTATAGAATCGGGCACTGCCTAAACTTGTCTGCAGTACATAATATCTTGGATTGGATTTGTGGCCTATAGAATCGGGCACTGCCTAAACTTGTCTGCAGTACATAATATCTTTCATGTATCCATATTATAGAAGTATACCCTAGATCGTTCACACGTACTGGCTCATGAAACTCTCTTCTTGAGAGATGACCTAACGTATAAAGAAGACCCCATTCAAATAATAGACAAGAAAGTCAAATGATTGAGAAACAAGGAAATCTCTCTTGTTAAGGTCCTATGGAAGAATCATAGAGTAGAAGAAGCCACTTGGGAAACAAAAGGCAAATAAGAACCTTGTACCCTGACCTATTTTAGAATAAGCACTTTGGAGGACCAAAAGTTTTCAAAGGAGAGGAGAATCTGCAACACTCAAGGTCTCCGAATCATTACTAGGTTGTATTTAGAAGCAAAGAACAAGTAAAATTGAAAAAACATTGATAAAATGGTACTTTTTCTAATTTTTATAAACTTCCCGAATCATTAAATTTTTTATAGAATAAGAATTACAAGGTGCTTAAAAAAGGAAGGCTCCGATCGGAGAAGACTTTTCTGGCAGAAGATTCAGAAGAAACAAGAATGAAATTATAGAAATTCTAGACATTTCAATGGTAGTGGAAAATCCATCTATAAATTATGAATTAGGGTAGACTATTAGGGGCAAGAAGCACGCTTAATTGAGTACCCAATCGAGAGATGCAAGTTTTTTGTTTTGGGATATCGTGTTCATGGGTTTACCTCGAATTCGAGAACTATAGTCCACTATTCATTTCCAAACTTGTTGTTGCACCTTCTAAATAAGTTTACCCATAAGTTTGGTGAAGGAAAGAGGTCGTCAAAGTGCTAGTAGGTTTTCACAAAAATTAGTCCACGTTAGGTTACCCTCTAATGTTTTCCTAAGCTAAAACCTCAACTCCTAAAGCCTAACCCATGACATTATGTATAAACCTAGGTTCATCAATAATCCATGTACCAAGTACCTAGAACTATGTGAATAACATGCTAAATAAGTTGCTAGGATCCATACCCATAAGTAACCATTATCTGCATTACGATGTGTACTAAAAGGCCCCTATTCCTCTTTAGGTAGGATGTCCGTCAATATGTGTCATGAGCTGGATGTTATGATTGGCCTACCTTTCCCATCAGCTAAACAAGATGTCCTGCACAACGATTTACCAGTAGGATTACATGATTATGACGACACCACTTATGTGTTCATGGGCAGAAAATTGAAGGTTATTTTAGGGGAAGGTTTTCAGGATCAGTATACTCTAACAAGTGATTTCAAGGAGTTAAAAGGCCTTTTGAAAAGGATTGGAAAGGAAAAAGTAAATCAAAAGGTCAAAAAAGTCATTTTATCAATTATCAAGAATCTTTCTAGATTTGTAATTCCTTATCTAGAAGGAATCTCAAGATTCAAAATAAGCTAAAAATGATCAAAAAGCGACGAGGAATATGTAGAAAAATTACGGATTTTTTGAGAAAAATAATAATAAAATATTCAGAAAGTGGCAAATTACCAAAATACCCCTAGAAGAATGGATAATTATAGAAATGCCACTCTAATTAGAATCAGAGCATCTACCGTGACCATCCGAGCAAAATCCTTCGAACTCAAATTTCAACTGTCAGATCTCCTCCAAAATTTGATATGATCTAGAACGAACACGCATGGATCATCACATCCAACGACTAGTATTCAAAGCCAAGGTCGGTAAGGATATGATCGGAGTTGATATCTCTGAAAAATTATCCAGAAATATGGTTTTCTAAATAAAGAAGATTCTGGAGCTCTCAATGTCGGTTTAAGCTCCTCCTATAAAGTCTTAAGTAGGAGCAACAATATGGAATAAGAATCAAGAAAGGTCGATCCCGCAATTGAAGGCAATAAGCGTTTAGATTGTGGGTCTCCTACTCTCTGATTTCTTCCAAATTCGAGAGCAATCCTCCACCATTTCTCTTCAAATTTCTAAATAACGAAGAATCTGGAGCTCTCAATGTCGGTTTAAGCTCCTCCTATAAAGTTTGAAGTAGGAGCAACAATACGGAATAAGAATTGAGAAAGGTCGATCCCTCAATCGAAGACAATAAATGTTTAGATTATGGGTCTCCTACTCTTAGACTTTTTCAAATTCGAGAGCAATCCTCCACAATTTCTCTTCAAACTTATTTCTACCGTTTCTCAACAAGATTATCCACAAGTTCTATGAAGGAATAGAGTGCTGAAAGTGCCTAGAAACCATTCCCCCAATTCAATCAGCCATTGAAGAGCTTCAAAAAAAACTTGAAAATCCAATTCGAGGATACATGATGATTCGTCAAGCAAGAATGATTCCAATCAGTTTCTGCACCTCCAAGGAATGCTTCCATAGAAGACCACGAAGAAAAATAACCTCGAGAGCGTGTCGAATTGAAGGAAATAGGTTTCGAAATTAAATTGGGGGTAAGAGTCGAATTCCTATCTACGATCTCTTTTCCTTCAAATTAAGGATTCCTCTAGCTTCAGAGGAGAAAGTTGAGTAAACTTGATGAAGGAATCGAAAGATGAAACATCGTAGAACAAGCTACCCAAGAGATCGAAAATCTTGCGTTTCGAGTGAGTTGCATACCGAGAACGGTTTTTGGAAATTAAGGTCTTACACTCAAAGACATTCCTCCAAACCAATTCCTTTAGCCCGAAGAAAGGATATGGAAGAGGTTTAATGAAGAAATAGGGCCTTGAAAGCCCTAGAATCGGCTACCCAATAAGAAATCCTTTGTTTTATCTCCAGCGATAAATCAGATTTTGGATGAACTTTGGAAGCGAATATCTTAGGCTACGATCCACGATAAAGTATCAAATCAAATCCCTAGCCCTTCCTTGTAATACCCATCTTTAAGTTTCACAAAGAAATCGAAGAGAGAAACGCTGTAAATGTGGCTGTACAGGCCGAGTTTCAACCAACGCGAAAAATGCACATCTTCTTGCTGTTCAGAGGAAGAAAACGATGATATGGCCAATTCAACTGTACTGTCCAAGTCAACTCAAAATTTGACATTTTCTCGGATTTTCTCAATTTTAACCCCATTCAAGACCGATTCTCATAGAAAATCTTATAGTTTCAGAAACTAGACACAATAAGGAGTACGTGGAAGGAAATTTGAAGTAATTTAGATACTGGAAGCTCAAGAATGGACGTCCCAAACGTCGACGAGGAGGCGAGTAGCCCCTTGAACTTTTTGATAAGAAATACTTGTAGAAATTGCTTGGATTTTCATATGAACCCTAAACCAAGTATGAATTAAGTATATATGAAAGAAAAACCCAAAGAACCGTGAGTTAAGACCTTGAACCGATCACATAGCTCGAGATTTAAGTAACGTTAAAATAACCCACTAATGAGTTCTGCTGCATATCAAAATTTAATACTGAGCATATTATGTTATGTTGAGGTTAGATATGAAATTTGGTGGTCATTGGATATGGATAAGTAGGTATACCAAGAAATGGTGTAAAATGACCATAATGCCCCTAAGGTAATTTACCTTCGATTCATTACCTAGATGACCTTCAAATGCTATGAAATTCATCAGTAGATCTTATTTTATGAAATGTTATATGAATCCTTATCCCAAGAGGTTATATAAGGTAATGAAGTTTGGGAGTTATTGAAAAACTTTAGTTAACGAAACCAAGATATGGGAGAAAATGCTCATCACGATCCATATGACCTTTGCTATGAAGCACGATGTTTATAAGTTTTGTAGTCAATGTTGCCAATGTTTACTGCACACAAAAAATGATAGGGATGTTAAATTTTTAAGTCACTTTTGGAAAGTACGGCGGATAAATTGGATACCAAATTATTGTTTTCAACTGCATGTCATCCTCAGACTCATGAGCAAACTGAGATAGTTAATAAAATATCAGCAACATTGCTTAGGGCTATTATTTATAAGAATATTAAGTCATAAATTGGGTAACAAATTATTGTTTTCAACTACATGTCATCTTCAGATTAACGAGCAAACTGAGGTGGTTAATAGAACACTAGGAGCATTGATTAGGGCTATTATTTGTAAGAATATTAAGTATTGGGACGAATGTTTGCCACTCATTGTTCTCTTTTTGAAGTTGCTTACAGATTTAAACCACGTACGCGTCTTGATTTGCTTTCTATTCATTCTAATATTTTTGTGAGTAAAGCAGCCACAAGTAAGGCAAATGGGATCAAAACATTGAATAAAGAGGGGAAGGAGACAATTGAGAAACAAAATTTCAATGTTGCTTCAAGAATTAACAAAGGACGGAACAAAATCATTTTTCAAACCATTAACTGGGTTTGGATACATTTTTGCAAGGAATGATTCCCATCTCAAAGGAAGACAAAGTTACATCCAAGAGGGGATGACCCTTATCAAGTCCTTGAAAGAATTAATAACAATGCATATAAAATGATCTTCCAGGAGAATTTTCAGCACATTCTACTTTCAATGTTGCTGACTTGAGTCCTTTTGATGTAGGTGATGATTTTCTAATTCGAGGACGAATCCTTTTGAAGAGGGGGAAGATGATATGGATCGCGGTGTTCCAAATGTTCCAATTGGACCTATTACACGATCCAAGGCCAAGAAGATTCAACAAGCATTCATTCTTCATCTACAAAATTGGGTAGGCTCGGTTCAACTATTATTTCATGTGTTACAAGCTTATTAGATTGAGAAAGGACCATTTGGAGCTTCAGAAGTGAATATTTACATAGTTGAAGGAGCAAATGAAGTTGCAAGCATCATTACATGAGTTGTTAGAAAACTTTATTTATTTTTAATTTCATAAAGTTTGTAATGGTAGAATTATCAAATTGACTTCGTTTTTTTTGTTGGAGATTTAAGGGGATCGAGATTAAATCGCAGCCACTAACTTCTTTTGTGGAAGACTATAAATACCCACAAATTATTATCTAAAAATTAGATTTGTGATGAATGAAATTGATCTCTCAAATTGAGAAGTTCCCCTTCGAAATCCGAGCATCGCGTGTGAGCCAAGTCACGCTTTGACATTGTGTGGTTGAGTGACATTCTCAACCTTCTACTTATTTTTGGGATTTCTTTTCCCCGTATTCATTGTAATTTATCCTGATACAAATAAGTTTATTCTTGTAAGGAATGTATTAAGCACATGGATTTATTAATTACGGTGAATTTTTGTATAAAAGGAAGTAAATACAAATGGAGTAACATGAGATAGAAGTAAACGTAGTAATAAAAAGAAACTACATAAACTTAAAGGAAGTTAATCCCATTTTACAATATAAATATTTTTCAATTGTAGCAAAGAAGTAGTTTTGAAAACTAGCCACTCCATATCAATCTATGTTTGGAAAACTAAAATAAAGAAAAAATAAATAAATAAAAATATTTTTCAAAAGCTTAGTTGGGTGTGATATTTTGCTTAAAATTCAAATGTTTTTTTTTTTGTTTTTTTTTAATAAAAGGATAAAACACATAATTTTGAAATTAAAAAAAAAAAACAAAAAAACAAAATAGTTACCAAATGGGCTTAATTTTTAATATATCTATCCCAAAGAAATGCATGGGCTCTAGTGGCAATGCTGCTTCAACTGTGTGATAGACCATGTGAAGTTAACATGACAATAATAGTAGGTTCTAAAGCACAAAAATATGTGGATAAATTTCATATACTGAGGTTGGATAAATTTCATATATTGAGGTGCGGAAAACATATACACACAGTCAACTAAAAATGATAAATTCACTATAAAGGCATTTGGTCTTGTGATATTATTTATTTATTTTTATTTACAAATTAGGTGGAATGAACAAACAAAAATAATGAGTTTAAAATTACCAAACAAAATATCAATTTTCAAATGGAATGAAGACATAAGACCACTCGAAAAAAGAAAAGGACAAGAAAAATATTAAATACATTTTCAACTAATGCATTTGGTTGAGAGATATTATGGGCAATATAAGAAAAATATAGCATTAACTAATTTTCATTAACACATATGGATCCTTAGTATACTAAAATGACTGTTATTATTGGTATCAAACCAATAACAGTTCATATCAGCTAAATCTTCCAATTGATAATTAGGCGAGAGAAAGAACTTGAATTTATTTTTATATCTATCAACATGTTTGCTACTTTTATCTAAAACTTGATCACCAGTTTTTCTTATTTGCATTGTAAAATTATGTATTTCTATGGATATCATTTCTATTTCTAGAATTGAAAAAAAAACATATGGATAAATTTCAAATATTGAGACGCAAAAAAGATATGGATCAACAACTAAATATGATAGATCCACTACAAGGCATTTGGTCCAGTGGTATGATTCTCGCTTCGAGTGCGAGAGGTCTTGACTTTGATTCTCAAAATGCCCCCAACAATTATATCAAATTGAAGCATGCAATATAATAAGATTTGAAATAGGTTTTTTAAACCTCAAACCAAGAAGTAATTCAAATGGATATTTGGAAAAAAAAAAAAAAGGAAGCTATGTTTAATTATAATTTACTAATGTCTTTATAACATGTTAATTGAAGAGAGAAAACAACAAGAATAAACAAAGAAAATTTGTGTATGTATGATTCTCTTCAAATCTTGGAAACTATGAGGATTCCTCTCCTTTCTTGACATAAAGACTTACTTTTTCGGGACTTGGACCATAAACAGTCATCTACTCTTACTCCTACTCCCTTTTCTTAGAATCAACATAGCATAATCATTCTATGAAGGCCGAGGTAGTCTTATAAAAGAAGATGAGGGTACCACTTTCAAATCATTCCATGAGGACTTGAGAAAGTTTTGTGAAAGAAGATGAGGGTACCACTTTCTATTGCAGAATTTCTTTGTGAATAGAGAATGAACCATATTCTTGGGAGATAAGATAGAGCCTCGAGCCTAACTTCAAAGGCATTACACAAATTGTTTTATGATATTTTTTCTAGGAACTCTTTGTTATGTTGTCCGCTGAAGGTTTCAAGAAAGGGACACAGATTCTCTATTGCATTGATCTCCCAATAGAAGTTTTACCTAGGTCATCTGTCGTCACAACCCTTTTAAGGAAGATGCGCCCAAATAACCAGTGAACAATAACATTTAAAGAAGTTTCAGAGAGCGAGAAGAGGATTGTGATAGAAGTTGCCCTAGGTAAAACTTCTTTAAATGTCTTAGCCAATCATGACCTCATAATGAGGAGTCTCTTGGACAACAATAACATATGGACAACAAATGTCTTAGTCAATTGTGACGGTCATGATTGCTCAAGGCGTGTCGCCCAAATAATCGGTAAACAATAACATTGCCCAAATAACCGCCTTGGACAACAAATCGTTTACAAGAATGGCTGAGACATGCAACATGCAACCACAGGCAACACGCCTTGGGCAATCATGACTGTGACATCTGCCCCCACACACTTTATTGGATGAGGCTGACTTTAGGTCTCTCGATGCGCTTCCAGCTAATCTAATAACAAGGAGTCTCTTCCAACCTACTAGGTGCTGTTGAAAATCACTTCTCGGTTTGTTGAGTCTTCATGTCTTCTCTGTTCGTGTCTTTCCTACTTTCTTCGTTTTAAACTTTTTCTTATTTGTATGACGTTATACCACCTGCTTCTGCTTGATGTCTTCTTGGTCGAAATAATAACGTTTCAAGTTACTAACGTGGACAACAAGGTTAGTCCGCATCCATAAGAGCAATTGGATTCTATATGATGTCTTCATAATCTTATGGATAACTTTAACTAATCCATAGTATTTTTCACACCAGTTTTTTGTTCTTGTTGCTTTGAACTTGAAGTTTATTTGAACTTAATTTATATGAACTCTTTATTTTTCTTGAAATTATTGTGGTTGACGTTTCCGACTGACCCTTCTCTTCATCCGTCTAGATGATATTTTTGTGTGAACATGTGTTGCTTCAGTGGTTTGTTTTTGTCTCCCTTCTTCAGTATCTAACCTTGTTTTTGTCTCTTCTGGTGGGGATAAATCCATTATCTGACCTTGTTTTGCGTCGTAGTGTTCATGTAGTGGCTACAGGGTTTCTATTGAGGTTGGCTCACTCGAGCTCCCCTTTTCAATTACAACAGTAGCAGCAACCGTAGATTCATCATGGCTATGATTCTTTCTCAACTGTAGTATCGACATCATTTTCAACCCTCTTGGTTGATGGATGTTTTTCTGAATGATCATTGGGTTAGACTTCATTACTACTAGACATTTTGTTAGGGGCATGTAAATGACTTTGTGTTTCAGCAGGACGTTCATTCCTGACACGACGTCGAAGTCATCCATTTCAACTATCACTAAACAATTTGCCTAGTCCAAGGCTCCAGCTTGATTAGAGTTCTCATTGTGACTCTTAAGACAGGTAAAGCTTCCAATTTGACGGCGTTCATCTTTCCTGTATCTTGATGCCAAAGGATGTTAAAATATTTTGCATCGGTCTCCATCATGAGTTGTGGGTGGCTCTAGAGTTGACAATGGTGTTCCTTACTACTTTGTGCTTTACCCAAACCTCGACATACATAATATATATATATTCATTTAACTATAACACATATGGTCCATGAAAGAATTGTAACTCTTATGCTCATTAATATTATAATGGCTACTACCTAAATTATAACCTAAAGTTGATAATTGATGTCCAATTAGCCAACCCTATATTTGTAATCATTGTGGAGTGATTGAAATTACAATGGAAGTAGTTTAAACTCCTAGTACCTTAAAGGAAGTTGGTCTCTTCTAACAAAACACGAAGTTCTCTTTAATATCATTAATACAATTATGCTAGACATGAAACTAAAACTGCGTCCAATTTAACTTCATTTTATTGTCATCTTGAATGACGTGTAGGATATATTCTTGATTTACCTTGATATTTCATATTAGTTAAGCTTTTTGCAAAATCACAATTAGACAACAACAAAGATGAACTTGGGTCTGTTTATTATTTTAAAGAAAATTTCCTTCTCTATCTTATTCCTAATAACTCTGCAACTAAATTCATATTATATTAAGAAACAAATTTTTTACTCCAAGAAGTAAAATATGTAACTTTAACTAAAATTTCATCTAAACAAATTTTATTGCCATACAACATAGATGACAATTATAGCCTTCAAACAAAAACTAGAGCAGTTGTGGTGAAAGGGATAGAAACTCTAGTGTTCATCCATAATATACAACCACTACCTAAATTATGACCTAAAAATTTGAAAACATAAGTTGTAGTTGAAAATTACATAAAACAATCCCCTAAATTCAAGAATTCATGTCCAATTAGTAAATCCTAAAGATAGTAGCTAACATAGAGTTATTGAAGCTCCACATGAAGTAATTTAAAGTTCCAGTTACTTAACTAAAGTTTATCTTGTCTTTAATGAAGCATGAGTTGCACTTAAGTTCATGAAATGTTTATAGAGTCCAACTCTTAGTACTATTAATGCAATTATATTTCATATGAGTTTGTCATAAATCAAACTATGGTACATTCAATACAACTTCATTTTCTTGTCATACAAAGCAAAATAGAAGAATTAAATCAAACAAACTGATGAACTGAGTCGAATAAATCCAACCCAACCCAAACCAAACTGATTAGTTTGATTCATTTGTTGGGTTGTAGTTTATTCGATAACACTTGCATATTAGAACAATTCAATATTACATGCCTTACTTACAAGTAAAATACTAGACCATCAACTTTTTGTTTTATAGTCCAACAACAGCTCAAGAAAATAGTTTTCAAACTTGAGAGAAAAAAATATATTGGGTAGGAGTTAAAAATGTTGCATTTTTTTTAGAAAGGGCATTTGGTCTAGTGGTATCATTTACTTGTGTACTCCACGCTATATGTCTTAAAGGTAAATAATTTAATAGTGGTCTAGATCTAAAAGATATAATAATAATTGCTCATGGATTTCATTAACAAAGAAAATAAATGAAATAATGATGATACATTCCAAAAACAACTTAATATATAGTTCATAATAAGGGCATTTGGTCTAGTGGTATGATTTTTGCTTTGGGTGCAAGAGGTCTTGAGTTCGATTCTCGGAATGCCCCTCCAAAAGAAAAAAATGACAAGTTTGAAAGAAAAATAAATAAAACAAATAAAATAGTTTAGTTATCAATGGGGCTTAACCCAAAGGAATGCGTGACTATGCACAACTTCAACTTATATAAATTTCATATATTGAGGCACGGAAAATATATAAACTAGTGACTAAGAATTATAGATCTTACTATAAAGGCATTTAGTCTAAGTGGTATGATTATTGTTTTGGGTGTGAGAGGGTCTCAAGTTGCTCAAAAAGAGCATTACACAAATTGATCTATTGTATTCTTTCTAGGAACTTTTCAGTCAAATAGGTCACCTGTTATCTAAATCTTTTTAAGACTCAGTAGCCCAAAGTCCATATGTGGTAAAAAAAAAAAACCTTCCATGGCCCAACCCTTATTCGTAGTCCGCATCCAACAATTTCTTTTTCAACCTACACGTATGCTCAAGGCCAAACTCACGTAACTAGTCAGAAGATGCGGCCCACAACTGAACGGAAGACAAGTGTCACAATCGCACTCTTGCAGTAGTGAGACAATGATTATGTGACATTTGTTCTAATCCAATGAACAAGTCAACCATGCAAAATTTAGACTGAACGAACAATAGCCGTGTATGCACGAATCACGTTTACAAGAAATATTTTAGAAAACATGAGCGAGGAAATACATTAAAAATAATTTCAAATAAAGGAATGTTATAAGCTAAAAGTGAAGAAACAACAACTGGTCACGTTCTCCTATAGTACATTTTGGGACATTTTAGTCCTGATGGGTGTAGATATGATTTTGAGGACTAATCATACACCCCGTATTGGCACAACAATAATAGTAAAGGCTTATCTAAGATGAAAGCAAGTAAAACGTGTTTGGAATGAGCATGCCACCATGAACCACAAATCGTTTACAGGAATAGTTGAGACATCTAACATGTAGCCACAGGCAACCTGCCTCGGCCAATCATGACTGCGACATCTGCCCTTACACAATTTATCAATATCTCTATCAACCGGTTCTTCATAAACTCAACGTTGTAGGAGGAGGCTGACTTTAGGTCTCGCGATACTCTTCTAGCTGATCTCAGTATTGAGGAGTCTTTTCCAACCTACTAAGAGCTATTGAAAATCACTTCACGGTTTGTTAACTCTTCAAGTCTTCTCTGTTGGTGTCTTTCCTACTTTCTTCGCTTGAAACAATTTCTTCTTTACATGACGTCATACCACCTGCTTTTACTTGATGTTTTCTTGGTCGGAATAATAACAATTCAAGTTACTGACGTGGACAACAGGGTTAGTCTGTATCCATAGGAGCAATTGGATCCTATATGTTGTCTTCCTAATCTTGTGAATAACTTTGACTAGTCCATAGAATTTTCGCACCAGTCTTTGGTTCTTGTTGCTTTGAACTCAAAGTTGATCTACCCTTAACTTATCATAACTCTCTATTTGCTTTGAAATTATCGTGGTCGACCCTTCTCTTCATCCGTCTAGATGGTATTTTTGCGTGAACATGTGTTGCTTTAATGGTTTATTTTTGTCTCCCTTCTTCAGTAGAGGTGTTGGCTTGGTGTCTTTGCCAAGCATTTGAGTGATCAGTGACGAGCCTTTGGAGGTCAAATAAACCCGACTGTGAACAGACCATTTTGCTATTTGTAGAATTCAACTAACTCAGGCTGAGCCGCATGACATCTATTTGTGGTAGGCGACATAAAACTAATCTTGTGATTTATCATTCTTGGTGGGGTTAAACCCAATATCTTACCTTCTTGTTTTGGGTCTGGTGTTCATGTAGTGGCAAAAAAGTTTTTGTTGAGGTTGGCACACTTGAGCTCCCCCTTTTCAAATACAACAATGGCAGCAAGTGTAGATTCATCATGACTAAGATTCTTTCTCAACTGTACTATCGTCATCATTTTCACCCCTCTTGGTTGATGGATGTTTGTCTGAATGATCGTTGGGTTAGACTCCGTTACTACTACGCATTTTGCTAGGGGCATGTAAATGANGACTTTGTGTTCTAGTAGGATGTCAATCCCTGACTATTTGGGCTCTAGAATGTTGGATATGAAGGCTGACTATTTATAGTAAAAATCTGATAGAGATATATATACTAAATAATTATATATAGTAGGCGGTTACATATAATGAAGCTATATATAATAAACTGAAATCATATGTATACCCATTAGTCAGTGCTTCCTAAATGTACATTTCTCATTCTCCATATTCTTTCTTTGCATACCTAAAGTCATTAGTACAAAACCATTAGTTAATATTTCTTCTTACATTTTCTCTATCATGCTCTTTGTGTTCATTTAGATCAATTGTGTGCGTTGTTGTGTGATTCTAATAACTGGTATCAGAGCGAGGAGAGATTCACCACGATCTGTGAAGATGAAAAGCTCAAAGACTGGAATTGAAAAGTTTGATGGATTCGATATTAGTTTCTAGAAGATGCAGATTGAAGATTATCTATACGAGAAAGATAATCAGAAACCCATTTTGGGGGTGAAGCTGGATACCATGACCATGGAGGAGTGGAAGCTCAAGGATTGTCACGTCGTAGGGTTAATCTGGTTGACGCTGCCAGGGAACAAAAGAAAGTGCGATTGAAAATGGTTCATACAGACGTTTAGGGACCATCTCCAGTTTCTTCATTTCTAGTACCAACATTTCATGGATTAGAGGTCTCACACTGTGCAACGACAACTCTCTGTTTTCCTAAGGCTAGTCAGATATCTCATGACCACTCTTTTCCTCCTCACCATATCTAGACACTATAATGTTGATCCAGTATTGTCTTATATAGTTAACGTTCACTCTTTAACGTCCAAAGACATTTTATAACTACCACAAAAATCAAAACATACAATAAATTCATACAAGTTTTAGAACATATCATATACTACAAAATAGGGTTAGACTGCTTACTTGGTCGCAGAGAGACATGTCATCGAGCTGAGTCATAGAGATATACGACTCTTTATCCTAAAAAAAAATCTATATAATTTAAATCTAGCTGCTCTGATACCAATCTGTCACAACCAAAATTTCAAGGGTTCAAAACTCAAATAGAAACTAAAATTGAGAGTGAAAACAAATAAAAATAAAAGTAAATTAATATAAAATAAGAAAATGTTGTAAAATTAAAATGAGATCGAGAAAACAACACAACATTAAATATAAAATTAAATTAAATTATAAGTTGGTGTTGTTCAAATTTATCCAAACAGGAAAAAAAATGTTTGGGATACAATTACAAAAAACAAAAAAAAAGTACAAAAAAAACTCAAACACAAAGGCAGACTAACACTACATAACAACCCCATCTGTGAGTGCACAACCTTTGAAGGCTCCCTCATCTCAACGGTAAGTTCTATTACGAACCCATCCAAAATAATCACACCTGTGACCGCATCTCTTGACTTTAAACTGCTAGTCTAAACATGGTTTTGTCACGAAAGCTTTAGAGATAAATCTATCTTTACAAAAATATTTTTCTCTTAATTTATAATTAGTCATAAAAAAAAATAATTAGGTACAAATTTGATCTAGAATTCAAACGTTTCAAATGTTCCTTAACCAGATTCAAATCCAGATTCTTGAACTCCTAGTACCATATATAAAGTTGGTATCCTCTAATAAAACAGGAATTTCTCTTAAGATCATTAAATTTCTATAGAATCTAGGCTCAATATCATTAATACAATTATGTTTTATCTTGAACACGCCAAACATGAAACTAAAGTGCATTCAATTTAACTCCATTTTATTACCATCTTGAATGATGTGTAGGGTATATTCTTGATTTACCTTAAAGTTCTTGTGACATGACAGTTCATATTAGTTAAGCTTTTTGCAAAATCACAAGTTAAAAGATAACAACGATGAACCTAGGTCTATTAGTCAATTCAAAGACAATTTCTTTCTCCATCTTATCGATAATAATAGTTCAACTAAATCCATATTATGCAAAGAAACAAGTTTACGACTCATAAAAACAACTACCTAAATTAGGTCCTAAAAATTTGAAAACATAAATTGTAGTTGATAATTACACAAAAATTTCCCTAAATCCATGAAATTCGTGTCCAATCAATCAATCCTAAAGATTGTAACTAGCATATAGTAATTGAAGCTCCACATGAAGTAATTTAAAGTTCCCTTACCTAACTAAAGTTTATCTCATCTTTAATGAAGCATGAATTGCACTTAAGTTCATGAATTGATTATAGACTCCAACTCTGAGTACTATTAATGCAATTATGTTTCATATGAGTTTGTCATAAATGAAACTAAGGTGCATTCAATACAACTTTATTTTCTTGTCATACGAGGCAAAATAGAAAAATTAAATCAAACAAACTGATGAACTGAACCGAATCAATCCAACCAAAATTGATTAGTTTGTTTCTTTTGTTGGATTGTTGGTTTATTTGATAACCCTTGTATATTATAACAACTCAACTTTTCGTTTTATAGCCCTCAAACTACTAAGAGAAAAATATATTTGAGTAGAAGCTAAAAATATTGGGGGTTCAAGAAAAGGCATTTGGTTTAGTGGTATGATTCTCACTTGGGGTGCAAGAGGTTTTGAGTTCAATTTTTGAAATGCTCCTATGTCTAAGTCTTTTCTTATATCTAAGGACTTCATATTTGAAATCAACCTAACTTCATATTCGACATTTTATACTTACCATCCTGCTCTTAATACTCATAGTCTTTCTTAACATCTCATACATCCGAGGACTTCACGTGTTTCCTGCAATAAGACAAAATACGACCTTAATACCTAGGCCTAAGGGTTAGAAAATATAATACCTAGGTCTAAGGGTTAGAAAATATAATACTCATATTTGAAATCAACCTAACTGGAAAAGGGTTAGAAAATATAATACCTAGGCCTAAGGGTTAGAAAATATAATACTCATATTTGAAATCAACCGACATTTTATACTTACCATCATGCTCTTAATACTCATAGTCTTTCTTAACATCCCATACATCCGAGGACTTCACGTGTTTCCTACAATACGACAAAATACGACTTTAATACCTAGGCCTAAGGGACGACCTTAATACCTAGTCCGAGGACTTCACGTGTTTCCTGCACTACGACAAAATACGACCTTAATACCTAGGCCTAAGGGACGACCTTAATACCTAGGCATAAGGGTTAGAAAATATATCAATAATAGGAAAAGGGTTAGAAAATATAATACCTAGGCCTAAGGGTTAGAAAATATAATACCTAGTCCTAAGGGTTAGAAAATATATCAGAAAATGTAATACCTAGGCCTAAGGGTTAGAAAATATATCAATAATAGGAAAAGGGTTAGACAATATAACACCGTAGTTTTATAGTGGTTAGGTCAAACTCGACCTACTCCACTCCCCAAGCGCCTCTTGATCAGAGCCCGAGCCCAACCGCTACACCGCTTCTTTTACGAGTGCAAGAACAAACTCAATTCTTTCTACGGCTCAGGATCAAACCAGTACACTGCTCTTTTTACGAGTTCAAGAGCAAACTCAATCCTTTGCCACGACTCAGGATCAAGCCGGTACAATTGTCTGCAATCTTATAGAAACATACACAACTCTCTGGAGTAATAAATTTACAATTTTCTCACAATACAATAGATATCTCTCTCAAGATAAACAATAAATAGAATTGGAAGCTATAAACAATAAATAGAATTGGAAGCAATAAACAATAAATAGAATTGGAAGCTTTGGAGAGAGCAACAATAGAAGCTTTTAAATAAAAAAAAATTTAGATGGAGAAAACTATGGAAATTGTGTATTGTGTTCTATGTTGTGTGTGTTGTGTTTTGAAAAATATGAAGAGGTGATGAGAGAAATAGAATGAGGCTTTTAAACAAAAATTTTAGATCGAGAAAACTATTGAATTGTGTATTGTGTTCTATGTTGTGTGTGTTGTTTTAAAAAATATGAAGAGGTGATAGTTTAAATAGTGATAAGTTGTAAGTGATGAGTTTAAACATCAAGTCCTAAAAATAGGAATTGATACAGAGTAAATCACCAAAAATAATATTTATTTATTTTTAAATTTATCTTAAAAAATGATAGACCACATGTTTTATTATATATATATATTATTTTAAATAAATATTAAAAACATTTTAAATCCATTTTTATTTTATATATATTATATATAAATATATAAATATATAAATATATAAATATATATATATATATATAAATGTAATAATATAATAAAAAAAATGTTAATGAAAACCATGCGAGTAACCTTTAAAAGTAATTGGAAAGTTTTATAAATCTAATTGAAATATTATAAATGTATTTGAAATAATTTTATAATTCAAGAAAACTAGTTTTCATGAAAATAGTAACGGAAAATTTTTATTTTAGTTTATTGAAAATTCCACCCTTTGTTAACGCTACCAAAGTTATAAATGTCATACTTCGATTGGTCCATGATATCAATTTTGTTCGGTCCATGATTTCAATTTTATCACCACATCATCAATTTTGTCACCACGTCATCACGTCAGGTATCTTGTTTTGAATTTGATTGGTCTATGATGTCAATTTTGCCGCCACATCATCACGTAGGGTATCTTGTTTTGACTGAAACTTCTCCGTTTTATTTCTAATTTGAGTGAACCAAAAAAGAGGTTGAAATCGTTATTCCCAACCTTACACTATGGATAAAATAAAATTTTTAATAATTGAAGGTAGGTTTCTTATCATCAAAACATTAATTAATTAATTAAAATTAATTAATTTGAGATTAAAGGCCAAAAAGCCAACAATCTCCCCTTTTTTATGATGACAAATCATTTAAAAAAAATAGTATGAAATCCATAAAACCATAAAACTTAAAATAATGAACATGTCCAAATAATAATATCGTGACAATATCGATGCATCATCATAGGCATTCTAATATATCATCAAAAATTTGAAATTCACTCACATCCATATTCTCTCCCTATATTAATGCTTCAATGAATTATGAAACATCACAACAACGAAGTGATTCATTAATTATAAAATAACAACGAAGTGATTCATTAATTATAAAATAACAACGAAGTCATTCATTAATTATAAAATAACAAACTTAGAGCATATTTTTCCTAATTTTCTCCCCCTCTGTAATCATTAAAAATTTTCTCCTCTTTGTAATCATCAAAAAGAACAATAAAAAATAATAATAGAATGACGTGCTCCCCCTAAGAACATGCATTTAAATAAGATTATAAAATTCAAGATATATCACACCAAGTAATACCAATCTCAAATTCAAGATATATCACACCGAATAATATCAAGTTCAAGCTTATTTTTGCAAAAAATTTCTTCATTTAATGGCTTGGTAAAAATATCTGCTAATTGATTATTAGAGTTTACAAAATCAAGAATAATATGTCCATTTTGCCCTTGCTCTCTAATAAAATGATGTCGAATGTCAATATGTTTAGTTCTAGAATGATGAACAGGATTTTTGGTTAAATTAATAGCTATGGTGTTATCACAAAATATAGGCACACTATCAAATTTTAATCCAAAATCACAAAGAGCTTGTTTCATCCAAAGAATTTGAGTACAACAACTAGCAACCGCAATATATTCCGCTTCCGTAGTAGATAAGGCAACCGAATTTTGCTTTTTACTAAACCAAGAAACTAATGAACTACCAAGAAATTGACAAGTTCCACTAGTACTTTTACGATCAAGTAAACTTACAGCAAAATTCACATAAGAATATCCCTACCAATTTAAACTCAACATTTCTAGGATACTACAATCTTAAATTAATAGTCCCAAGTAAATATTTAAATATTCTTTTAACGGCAAGTAGATGAGATTCTTAGGACAAGATTGAAACCTAGCACAAAGACATACACTAAACATAATATCAGGTCTACTGGCAGTCAAGTAAAGTAAAGATCCAATCATACCTCGATAAAATTTTATAATACACATTTACCTTTTTCATCCTTATCAAGCTTGGTAGATGTGCTTATTTGGAGTTTTTGCAATCTTACCTTCTTTGAACTTGAACCTTTTGAGTAAATCCTTGATTTACTTCTCTTTATTTAGGAAGATACAATCTTTAAGTTGTTTGATTTGAAGTCCAAGAAAGAAACTGAGCTCTCCCATCATACTCATCTCAAACTCATTATGCATTCATTTAAAAAATTCTTCACATAAAGAAGGATGAGTATAACCAAATATAATATCACCCACATATATTTGCACTAATAGCATATCTTTTTCTTTAATTTTAATAAAGAGAGTAGTGTCGAGCTTACCCATTTTGAAATCATTCTCAATAAGAAAATTACTAAATCTATCATACCAAGCTCTTGAAGCTTGTTTTAAGCCCTAAAGAGCCTTTTTCAACTTATAATATGATGTGGAAAGTCAATTTTCAAATCCAGGATGTTGTTTTACCTAAACTTCCTCCATAATATAACCATTTAAGAATGCACTTTTCACATTCATTTGATATAATATAAAATTTTTGTAAGAAGCAAATGCAAGTAACATTCTAATAGCTTCTAATCTAGAAAAGGGTGCAAAAGTTTCTTCATAGTCTATACATTCCTCCTGACAATAACCTTGAGCTACAAGTCTAGCTTTAGGCATTGCTTTCCTTCGGCAACCAAACATCACTTTTGTAGAATTCAATTTTGTTTGACCACACATGTTGCCTACGTGTGCATGTTCAATCGTACGCAACACAACAACGTTGATGGTGTTAATATAACACATGCGGAAGCAATTTGGATCTTAGGTACTCTAAGTACATCAATTATAGTAAATTAGCTAGCATGTTTAAAAGTATTAAAACTCAATGAGTTTGAATACTAACCTTTTGTCGCTCCAGTTTCTTTTTCCTCACGAACTGGTTTCGAACCACCACTAGTGTCTTCTCCATTATTCTTCGGCCTTAAAACCGGATTGTGGAATCCAGTGAATGACTAAACTTGGGAGGGATTTAGTACATATGAAGAGAGAGTTTGTGAGAGGTTTTTCTCTAGGTTTTTTCCAAAAAATGAAGACCTTCCATGTACCATGATCACTCTATTTATAGAGTCATGTTTGCATGTTCATGCAAATTTGAGATCACCAAATTTTGACACTCAAAATTTCACTAAAATTTGTGGCGTTTATTTGGGAAGCATGCAAGTTTGGTTAAACCAAATTTTGACCCCTTAAAATTCCACTAACTCAAACATGGATTTTTCCATTAAATGAAGTCAACATTTTGACTTTCTTGATTTTGATTCAACAATTAATTTAATAATTAATTTCAAATTAAATTAATATTAAATGATTAATTAAACTATTTAATTAATATTTAATATTAATTCAAATGCCAATCTCAATCAATTCCGACACATATTTGATTAAGATATTTAAATCTTATTTAAATATCTCAGATTCTCTCTTTTTGTTTAATTCGTAAATAAAACAAAAATGCAGTTAAATATATCGTATATGTAGCACATATTCTCTAATTTGAATTCCAACACTTCGAACTCACACGTCACACTATTTTATGGTTTAATACGATATGAGCTAGCAGAGGGACCTAATGGACCTTTAGATCATGGGCTTCAACGATCCAAGATTAAACAGTTAAACTCATTAACCTTGTTAACCAATATTCGTTAACTACTAGGACACTCCACTATAGCCTAATAGTTGCACTCCCCTCACTATAGATATATTTCTATCTATTTGATATAACCATGATTAGTAAGTTGATGCTTCACAGGTTGTTTGTAACTAGAGCTGGGTCAATTTACCGTTTTACCCCTGAAGTTACTTCTTGTTCCTTATTCCTCACTGATCCTCTAATGAACAATTGGTTTGTGATCCAACCAGTAAACCGAATCCCTCTCAGGCTAATGAGAGGGTGGGGCCCCTTGTTCAAGACCTGGAGTCAATGCTTAAGGGAACTACCTTTCTTCTATCTCTAAAAGTGGGTAGGAGTGAATTCCATCTTGCACCCCACGTCCCCAGCCATTCACCCAGTCTTACTCCTGGAATGGGAGGCCTATTGAGTCGGCGAACTCGAGCCACTCTCACCCATGCATAAGGATAATTCCAAATAAACAGGAGTTCATGGTTAGCTTAGAATTAAAATCGAGTTACCTAGGTTATCGAATGAAAAGAAAATCAGTCTCAATAGTAAACGACATTATAAAGTGAGAGTTATTTTCTTCATGGTCTGATCTTATGCAATACTCATTGCATTTGACACCCCCACTCACATGTCTCCACATGTACAATTTAGTGATCACATTGTTTATGTCATATACAAAAGTGGGCCACATCCATAGTGTCCTCAGGATAAGGTACTCAACCTTATCCCCATACTATAGATCATTTTGACTATATACTTAAACTTGATCCACTCTTATGTCTCTACATATAGTTCAAGTAATCATACTATAGTCAGAGTGTTCTTAGTTTATTGGATTTGGATTAATAATCGTAAAGTTCACTTTATTCAATAACAATCTTTACTGAATAAACAATAATAATAACTTTATTGAAAATAGAATATGTTTTTTGTTTACAAACTATGAGTTTTAGGACATAAAACCCAACAAACTCCCACTTCGACTAAAACTCTAGTGGGGTTTTATAACATTGAGCAGAGAGAAAGACATAAATACAATAAACTAGGGCATCACATACTCATGCCTTTTCTCCCACTTGCCCTAGATTACATAACTCGTAGTCCTAGACTCACTAGGTGCCCTTCAAACACTTTAATCGTGAGGGGCTTTGTAAATAGATCAGCAATGTTGTGCTCTGAAGCTATCTATGTGACGATCACATCTCCTCGTTGCGCAATCTCCCTTATGAGATGATATTTGCGCTCAATATGTTTTCTTCGCTTATGGCTTCTTGGTTCTTTTGAATTTGCAACTGCTCCACTGTTATCACAATAAAGAGTGACGAGAAGATGAATATTTGGAACGACTTCCAAATTAGTTAAGGACTTCCTAAGCCATACAGATTCTTTCGCTGCTTCACAAGCAGCAACATACTCAGCCTCCATGGTAGAATCAGCAATGCAACCTTGCTTTATGCTTTTCCATATTATTGCTCCTCCGTTAAGAGTGAAGACAAATCCTGATGTCGATTTCCTTGAATCTACATCGGTCTGAAAATCTGAGTTAGTGTACCTTGTAAGGATCAGATCCTTAGCACCGTACATTAGCATATAGTCCCTCATTCTCCTAAGATACTTGAGGATATTCTTAACGGCAGTCCAATGAGCACGTTCTAGATTGGACTGATATCTGCTAACAATTCCCACAGCATAGCATATGTCGAGTCGGGTACATAGCATGGCATACATCAGACTACCAACTGCTGATGCATAGGGAATGTGTCTCATATTCTCAACTTCTTGAGGTGTCTTAGGATTTTGTTTCTTTGACAAATGAACTCCATGCTTGAAAGTTAATAATCTTTTCTTGGAGTCCTGCATCTTATATCGAATCAACATTTTGTCGATGAACGATGCCTGAGACGATGCTAGTGTTTTGTTCTTGCGATTTCGAACAATTTAGATTCCAAGAACAAACTGAGTCTCTCCCAAATCTTTCATTTAGAATTGTGTCGCTAGCCAATGCTTAATGTCAGTCAGAAATCCCACATCATTTCTAATGAGTAAGATATCGTCAACGTACAACACCAGGAAAACTACTTTAGAGTTGACTATTCTTTTATAAACACAAGGTTCGTCAACATTCTGTTTAAAGCCATAAGATTTGATCACAGAATCAAACTTTATATTCTAGGATCGAGATGCTTGCTTCAACCCATAAATGGATCTTTTAAGCTTGCGAACCCTTTGCTCGTGATCCTGTTCAATGAACCCCTCTAGTTGAGCCATATAGATACTCTCTTCAAGATTGCCGTTTAGAAAGGTTGTCTTAACATCCATTTGCCAAATTTCATAATCATAAAATGTGGCAATAGACAAGAGTATTCTAATCGATTTAAGCATAGCAACAGGAGAGAAGGTTTCTTTATAGTCCACCCCCTCTCTTTGGGTATAACCCTTTGCTACAAGTCGAGCTTTAAAGGTCTGTACCTTACGGGTTTGGTCTCGTTTCCTCTTATAGATCCATTTACAACCAATAGGTTTTACCCCATCTGGTTGATCTACAAGTTCCAGACTGAATTGAAGTATATTGACTCCATTTCAAGATTCATGGCTTTGATCCACTGATCTCTATCTTCATCATTTATTGTCTGCCTGTTTATAGGTCAATGGATCCTCAACGCCATCATCAGGTATGATGACTTGAGTTTTTGCCAAACCCAAGTAACTATCGGATTGAGTTATAACCCTCCCACTATGTCGAGACATTCTCAACTCTTGAGAAGGATGTGAATGACCAGAAGTGTCAGGTCCATCAAAAACTCTTGTTGAAGGACTAGCTTGATCAACAACTCTTGTTGTTTTATCAGTAGCTTCTTTAGAAATCTCACTTAATACTAGTTTGCTACGAGGTTGATGATTTCTTACGTGGTCTTCCTCTAAGAATGTAGCGTTTGTTGATACAAACATTCTATTTTCTTGAGGGTCATAAAACAAACCATCTTTCGTCTCTTTGGGGTATCCTACGAATAGACATAATTTTGAATGACGTTCTAATTTCTTGGGATTTTGCAACAACACATGTGCTGGACATCCCCAAATCCTGAAGTGACGTAAACTATCTTTACGCCCTTTCCATAACTCATAAGGTGTTTCTGAAACACTCTTAGTAGGAACCATGTTCAAAATGTATGTAGCAGTCTCCACTGCATATCCCCAAAATGGATCGGGTAATTGAGCAAAACTCATCAAAGACCGAACCATGTCTAACAGAGTTCTATTTCTCCTTTCTGATACACCATTTTGTTGAGGCATACTAGGAGCTGAGAGTTAAGACCTTATTCCATGTTCTATCATATAGTCCTGAAATCTTAAGTCCATGTACTCTCCTCCTCGATCTGATCGAAGTGTTTTAATAGTTTTACCTAATAGATTCTCAGCCTTTATCTTATACTCTCTAAATTTTTCAAGAGCTTCGGACTTGTGATGCATTAGGTAAAGATAGCCATACCTTGAAAAATCATCCATAAAACTGATGAAATATTTATATCGTCCTCGTGCTTTAACATTCATTGGACCACAGAGATCTATATGCACGAGCTCTAAGGTTTCTTTGGCTCTATAACCTTTTTCAAAAAACGGTCGTTTAGTCATTTTACCTTGAAGACAAGACTCACATGGAGGTAAAGAGTTGTCTTTTAACTCATTTAGAAGTCCTCTTTTAACCAATCTTTCAATCCTATTGAGATTAATGTGGCATAGTCTTAAGTGCTAAAGATAGGTATTAAGAGAAATCTTTTGTCGTTTTTTTTTTAGTTTCAGCTGTTTTAAACATCTCGGTATTTAAAATAGCTTTTGTTTCGCTTGGTTTTAACATATATAAGTTGTTTTCTAGTTTTGTAGAACAAATATGAATACCTCTTTTGCAAATGAACACTTAATTGATTTCAAAAGATACCTTATACTATTGTTCTAATAAACAATTAGATATTAGATTTCTTTTCATTTCAGGAACAAATCTAGATACTTTATACAATTGTTCTAATAAATCTAGATATTAGATTTCTTTTCATTTCAGGAACAAAAAGTACATTATCTAATATAATGAATCTATCTCCAAAAAACCAACTTTAAATTTCCTACTGATCTTGCTGAGACAACCTCTCTTATTCCAACCCTGAGTGTTATCTCGCTGTCCGCAAGCATTCTCTAGGAGCTAGTTTCTGGGTAAAAAGAACAAATATGATTAGTGGCCCATGAATCTAGTATCCAAGTTGAGTTATCATACTCTACTAAACATATTTCTACTGAACATATTTCTACAACGAGTAAATCATATTTACCTTGTTGTGTCTTTTCGGCTTTCTTTTCTGCAAGGTATTTTGGGTCGTTTCTCTTCCAGTGCCCATTTTCGTTGCAATGGAAATATTTTCCTTTATCTGCTTTTTGAACCTTGTGTGTACGGTTAGTAGGAATCTTATTTTTCCCTTTACCCTTCTTCTTCATCAAAACACTTTTAGAAGTTGAAGGTCCAGACTTATTTTTGGAGGACGATCCTCGTAGTAATTTCTTGGGGATAGCAACATTTGCTTCTCCTGTTTGTCCCTTGTTCGTTAAGAGGGACTGATAAGTCTGTAGCTCATTGAGAAGAGCAGTCAAGTTATATTCTATTTTGTTCATTATCACATTTGTGTGGAACTGGAAGAAGCTCTTCAGAAGAGACTCCATGATAAAACTGACTTGACTCTTCTCATCAATGACAGCTTCATTTTCTTCTGCCACATTGAAATGGACCATTAAGTCCAGGACATGTTCTCTAACTGAGGTCCCTTCTTTCATACGGCAGTTGTAAATGTATTTTATGGCATCATGTCTAAGGGAGAAGGACGGTTGTCCAAACATCCCTTTCAGAGATTCCATAACCTCTTTAGCAGAACATCGTATTTCATAGCCAAAACATAAAATATGTTGGCTAAAATGTATACTTGGGCTTTGTCATTTTCCTTTGTCCATCTGTCATATGCATCCCGAACTGTTCGGTTTGCATTTGAGCTGGGGTTTGGAGGACATTCCTCAGTTAAAACAAACCTTAAATCATCAATTACAAGTATTGTGTTTAAGTTTGATTTCCAAGTTGCGTAATTGTCGCCGTTTAATTTCTCAAAAGCGAGTAATTGTACTATTGAGTTTGTCATGCTGTGATATAAAGAAAATTCTATTAGTGATTTGACTGAATCCTGTTTAATCCAATCAGTTTTAGCAAATGTAATAATGTACCCAAAAATTATTAATTTACAACGATACTTTAGTGAGTTAGAGCAAATGCTACCGAGGGGCAGTCAATCACTCATTCACTAAACCAAGACATTCTTGACTTAAACACTAATCCTAGAATAACTCTTGTTCCTATAGTGTTTTTAGTTATCGCTATTTTGGTCAAGAATATACTAACTCTTAGTAATTCTTTGTAAGTGTGACCCGCCATTTTCATACCTCAGAGATCGGTCCCAACAATGCTATCGAATGAAAAAGCCAAAGTTGGGAACGGACCTAAAAAATCCTATCCATTTCAAGAGTTTGCGTTGTTTCAACTCCCATGTTACGACCCTCTGAATGGGTAGTTGCTATAGGGCAACATGCAGGCAGAACATGGGAATCTCACAGTGCAACCTAGTGGTGGAGACCATAGGACTTGTTGATATACTTCCTTCTCCCACTTACTATAAATACTTTCTCTATTCACCTTGTTATTGACTCATGCAAATACCTTCCAAATATAGGATGCTCTCAGGGCGACACGAGGCCGAGCATGAATCTCACGGTGTGAATTTTTCAGAGAGCGTGAAAGGAAAACGATGTATCTCATACACCTTTTTCCTCCCACTAAGTATTTTAGATGGTTGGGTATACTCATTACTTAGGTATATTCCGGCTTATAACTTAAGTCTAGGTGATTTTTCTAAAATTTATATCACTCAAGCATGCTCATAAAACTAAGCTAACTAAGCTCAAGTACTGGTCGATCTCCAGATAGTAGGTGTTCCGTAAACTGTCAACTTATGTACCTCCAGCCTTAGACAAGATTGTGTCAGGTGAGCTTTCTTGTAACCGCAATTTTATAAGACATCGACCTATTTTAACTATTAAAATTGATCGTGCTTGGTTCTTAACCCTAAGTGAGCATGCACTTATCTTTATTATAGATTTTAACGTCTATCTCGTTTTATGAAGTTGAAAATAGCCTATAACGTGCATCTAACATGCTTTATATAACCAATTACATAATCATCCATTCCATGCAATAATATAACAATTTATATCTATCACTCATGGAACCCTAAACATGCATACTATACATTATAACACTTATAACATACTTGGAATGCATGAAACGTGCTTAGCCTATGGTGGGGTTTTAAATCTATATGACATACTTTATGCATATACATTTTCTATTTAATTAAAACATACATTTATAATGCATAATTAATTAAGTACACTAAAGTGGATTGGTTTTGGCATTTTAAAACAAGTAATTAACTAAATTATTACATTAATAATTAAAAAGAACTTGTACCGCTCCCGAGGATCACGAGCTGGGAGAACAAACCCTTAAAAACGTTGAACCAGACCCCAACGGCAGAAAAAACACTCGAACCGCCTCTTCCATCTTCTTGTTCGGTTCAGTTTGCTATCTCTTCCATTTTTGATCAATTACAACTTAAAATGGACTCTAATGACTTCATAAAAATTACAGATCTTTCTTCACTCATTAGAGCCCATACACATTAGGCTTGTTACAAGAATTGTATCAAATGGAAGCATAAAAAAAATGCCAAAACCAAAAACATCCACTTTAGCAACCACAAAATTTCATTCATGAAATAGTACCCACCATGCTCAAATTAATGTAAATAAAGTGCCTAAAACTTGCTTTGATACCAATGGATGGTATTAATATAACACATGCGGAAGCAATTTGGATCTTAGGCACTCTAAGTACATCAATTATAGTAAACTAGCTAGCATGTTCAAAAGCATTGAAACTCAATGAGTTTGAAAACTAACTTTTTTTCGCTCAGGTTTCTTTTTCCTCACGAACCGGTTTCGAACCACCACTAGTGTCTTCTCCACTATTCTCCGGCCTTAGAATGAGATTGTGGAATCCGGTGAATGACTAAACTTGGGAGGGATTTAGTATATATGAAGAGAGAGTTTGTGAGAGGTTTTTTTCCAAAAAATGAAAACCTTCCATGTATTATGATCACTCTATTTATAGAGTCATATTTGCATGTTCATGCAAATTTGAGATCACCAAATTTTGACTCTCAAAATTTCACTCAAACGTTTGAAATTATTGGCAATCATGCAAGTTTGAGTTCACAAAATTTTGACACTCAAAATTCCACTCAAATTTGTGGGGTTTATTTGGCAAGCATGCAGGTTTGGTGATACCAAATTTTGACACCTCAAAATTCCACTGACTCAAACATGGATTTTTCCATTAAATCAAGTCAACATTTTGACTTTCTTCATTTTGATTCAGCAATTAATTCGAATAATTAATTTCAAATTAAAGTAATATGAAATGATTAATTAAACTATTTAATTAATATTTAATATTAATTCAAATGCCAATCTCAATCAATTCCGACACATATTTGATTAAGATATTTAAATCTTATTTAAATATCTTAGATTCTCTCTTTTTGTTTAATTCGTAAATAAAACAAAAATGCAGTTAAATATAACGTATATATGTAGCGCATATTCCGTAATTTGAATTCGAACACTTCGAACTCACTTGTCACATTGTTCTATGGTTTAGTCTGATATGAGCTAGTAAAGGGACCTAATAGACCTATAGATCATGGTCTCCAATGATCCATGATTAACTAGTTAAACTCATTAACCTTGTTAACAACCGTTCGTTAACTACTAGGACACTCCACTACAGCCTAATAGTTGCACTCCCCTCAATAGATATATTTCTGTCCATTTGATATAACCATGATTAGTAAGTCGATCCTTCACAAGTTGTTCGTAACTAGAGCTTGGTCAATTTACCGTTTTACCCTTGAAGTTACTTTTTGTTCCTTATTTCTCACTAATCCTCTAATGAACAATTGGTTTGCTGTCCAACCAGTAAACCTAATCCCTTTCAGGCCAATGAGAGGGTGGGGCCCGTTGTTCAAGACTTAGAGTCAGTGCTTAAGGAAACTACCTCTCTTCTATCCTTAAAAGTGGGTAGGAGTGAATTCCATCTTGCACACCACGTCGCCAGCCATTCACTCAGTCTTACCCCTGGAATGGGAGGCCTATTGAGTCGGCGAACTCGAGCCACTCTCACCCATGAATATCTAAGGATAATTTCGAATAAATAGGAGTTCATGGTTAGCTCAGGATTAAAATCAAGTTACCTAGGTCATCGAATGAAAAGAAAATTAGTCTCAACAGTAAACAGCATTATAAAGTGAGAGTGATTTTCTTCATGGACCGATCTTATGCAATACTCATTGCATAGGACACCCCCACTCACATGTACAATTTAGTGATCACATTGTTTATGTCATATACAAAAGTGGGTCGCATCCATAGTGTTCCCAGGATAAGGTACTCAGCCTTATCCCCATACTATAGATCATTTTAACTATATACTTGAACTTGATCCACTCTTATGTCTATACATATAGTTCAAGTAATCATACTATAGTCAGAGTGTTCTTAGTTTATTGAATTTAGATTAATAATTGTAAAGTTCACTTTATTCAATAACAATCTTTACTGAATAAACAACAATAATAACTTTATTGAAAATAGAATATGTTTTTTTGGTTTACAAACTATGATTTTTAGGACATAAAACCCAACAAACGTTGCTTCTCATTGTCATATAAGTTCCCAACAACACGATCCATGCATCATGATATGATGCATGACCATCTTAATTTGCTCAAACACATCCGTTGGGAACTGGCCCATGGTACAAGTAGAACGTCGGAGTGGAACTGATGTACCAGGTGGGATAAGATTAGATTTAGTGGATGAATCTAGTGAATCTGGAATTGATGAATTTGGAGAAGGAATAGGAGGCGGAAGAGATGACGAAGGGATAGAAGGATCAGAATGGATGTTTGAGTAGGGTGGATCATGAAATGGTAAAATGAGAGTTGAAGGAACTAATGTCAAAGTTTCTGAAGCTGATGAAAAAGGAAAATCATCTTCACAAAATTTAACATCACAACTAATAAAGAATTTTTTAGATTGCATGTCATACAACTTGTAACCTTTGTGACCACAAAGATATCCTATGAAAACACAAGGAATTGCTCGAGGTTCAAATTTTTGCTTAGGATGTACTACAGTTGCATAACACTTACAACCAAAAACTTTAAGATGGTGAAATGTAGGTGGTCCTTTGTAGAGTACTTCAAAGGGTGTCTTGTTAGATAACAATGGTGATGGTGTTCTATTTATAAGATAAACAGCCGTTAGAATGCATTCTCCCCAAAAATTAAGTGGAACTTATGACTGAAAAAGAAGAGATGTAGCTACATTTAGGATATGACGATGCTTATGTTCTACAACTCTATTTTGTTGTGAAGTACAGACACAAGTGCGCTGAAATTCAATGCCACAAGAAGTAAAAAATAGTTGCAAAGGTAGGAACTCAGTCCCATTGTCTGATCTAACTATCTTGATAGTAGTATGAAATTGAGTTTGAACGAATTTAACAAAGTTTACTAACAAATGGTGTACTTCTGATTTGTGTTGCATAAGAAAAACCCAAGTACATCGAGTAAAATCATCAACAACAGTGAGAAAAAAACGCAAACCAGAATGGGTTGGAATTTTATGTGGTCCCCAAACATCACAATATATCAAATCAAAAGCAGAATGGGTTGTTATTGAACTTTTTGGGAAAGACAACCTAGTTTGTTTTGCTAATGGGCAAATACTACAATTCTGAGAAAGAGTAACATTATTAAGATGCAATTGATCAGCTAGAAATTTAAAACGAGGAGGAGAAGGATGACCTAGGCGTAAATGCCACAAATCAAATGACTGAGATACTTGATTTGCTGAAGACTTGATTGGAGATGAAGAAATATGATAGAGACCTCCGAATTGTTTACCCGAGCCAATCATCTTCCCTATAGCCAAGTCCTGCATAACACAAAAATCAAGATAAAAGGTCACATAACATTTCAAGTCATTGGTAAGTTTGCTGATGAACATTAGGTTTAAGTTGAATGAAGGCACACATAAAACATTGTTTAATTTAAGGTGAGGATTAAAAGAAACATTGCCGGTATGCGACACATGTGTTGTCCCTCCATTAGGCAAATTTATTGTAGATATGGTGGTAGCCTTTGGTTCAGTCATAACAGAAACTTTGGATACTATATGATCTGTAGCTCCACTATCGAGAATCCATGGATTAGAACTCATAGAGTTAATAGATAATGCAGATACTAGAAACAAACCTGCAACATTGATTTTATTATCAGAATTACCAAAAGGACGATGATTGAATGCAGATAAGACTTGTACAATCTGTTGTAATTGCCCAGAAGAAAAATTTGGGATGGAATTAGGTGACTGTTCTTCTATATTCAACTGAGAAACATCGGCCATATTTGCAGATGATCGATATCCTCGATTGTTGCATTGATTGATTTGTACTGCCCTTCTAGAATTATTTTTCTGTTGACATCGATATTCTGTATGTCCCCATCTATCACAAAATTTACAGCGAAACTTAAGGAATCGATACTCATCAATTGTATGACCACTTTTATTGCAGTGTTCACATGATTTATCCTTCGCAAGTTTTGAATATGTTGTTTTCTTCTACACTGTTGATGCAATCGAGAAATTCTCAGTAGGTTCAGAAGTTACCTGACGCTGCATCTCTTCTTGTACAAGTAATGAATAGGCTTGCCTCACATTAGGTAATGAAGTCATCATCAATATGTTAGATCTCACCGTTTTATAAGATTCATTGAGTCCCATAAGTAGTTGCATCAACTTGTCTTCTTCGCGTTGATCAATATGTATTTGACGTTGATTACAGGTAAATGGTGTGCGGTATGTTTCCAATTCATCCCAGAGTGCTTTGAGCTTGGTGAAATATACTGACAGTGTCTTGGTTCCCTGTGACATCATTCCTATAGACCTTTGTATTTGAAAAATTGCTAGACCATTCTTTTGTGAGAATTGATCGTGAAGATCAACCCACACTTGATGAGCTGTCTTGGCATGAATAATACTCACAGCGATATTTACTTCAACTGAATGAGTTAACCAAGATATTATCATACTGTTGCACTGATTCCATAGTTTAAATTCGATTGAATTTGCTGTGAGTATCAATTTTCTTTTTGGCAATGAGAGCATGCATAATTGATTTACTCTAGGATTGATAATTTGTTCCATTTAATTTGATTGGAACAAGTGAATATCCTGGCTGATTAGAGTGGTGAATATAATAAGGATGTGTTGAATCAACATCTGAAAAGCTGGATATGGCTGATTCCGCCATAGAGAAAATTTTGATAGTTAAGAATATCAAGATCGGTGCTCTGATACCATATTAAGAATGAGATAGAAAATAGAATTGGGAATGTATGTATTATCCTTGATATTGATATTCTTTAAATAGAATACAACGAGTACAAATATGAAAATATAAAATAATTAAATACTGAGAACAAAATAAAATATACGGTAAATCAAATCATAAATAAAGAATATTAAGATATAATATCTAAGATATATTCTATAAATAATATATACTCTAGATATTATATCTCAATAAGATAGCTTCTCGAGATAGCTTGACCATCTTGGTTGTGCAGACACATCCCTCGAGACAGTTTGGCTAAGTGGTCTAAGGTGCAAAATTTAGGCTTTGGTTTGAAGGGGCGTGGTCCCACAGCTATCATTTATTTTCATTTTTTGTAAACCTTCAAGCCCGCTGCTAGCACATATTCTAAAAACCTCATGATTTAAAACGCGTCTACTGTAGAGAGAGTCTAGCCCTACTTCGACCAGTGCATCGTGTAACGGTCATACTTCTTCAAATGTGCGGCTTCGTGATCTTGACACGCTCGTCAAAAACCTATGGGGTACACAATCTCCATTCACATTTTTCACCTCGGCTTTGTGGCTTTGTTATACCATAGGCAAGGTTTGCCTTCAACATTCAAACATCACTTATGTGGAATCAAAACTTGTTTGACCACACACGCCGCCTATGCGTGCATGTTCTATCATGTAAGATACAACAATGTTGCATCTCATCGTTATCTCGGTTCACAACAACACGATCCATGTATCGTGATGCAATCTCATGTCTTGAGATAATCGATCATCTTGGTTTTTCTGGACACATTTGTTGAGATAGTTTGGCCGAGTGGTCTAAGGCGCCAGATTTAGGCTCTTGTCCGGAAGGGTGTGGGTTCAAAATCCACAATTGTCATGATCATACTTTTTCAAATGTGCGGCCTCGTGATCTATCCCCATTCACATTTTTCACCGGCTTTGTTTGTGTACCTTAGGTAGGGTTTGCCTTCGGGTTTGAAAAATAAATAATGTTGAACTAAAAATTGTTTGACCACACACCATCATTGCATCTCATCGTCCTCCGACCCCTTAACTATCTTGGTTTGTAAAGGCAATTTGGGCTCTAATTTTAAAGGGCATGAGTTTAAATCCCATAACTATCATTTATTTTCATTTTTTGTAAAGCCTCAAGCCCTACTTGTTTTGACTTTTTATGTATCACTATTAACCTAGTGGTTTTAAAACTCGTCTATTATGAAGAGATTCTAACCCAACTCCGACCAGTGTCTCATGATCTTGTCACGCTCACAACAAATCTAAAGGAGTACTCAATGTCCATTCACATTTTTCACTAGACTTTGTGGCTTTGTTATACCTTAGGCAGAGTTTTTCTTCAGCATTCAAACATCCATAATGTGGAATTATAACTTGTTTGACCACACACGTTGTCTATGCGTGCATGTTTAATCATGTGCGACACAACATTGTTGCATCTCATCGTCATGTCGGTTCCCACCCACACAACCCATGCATCGTATTGCAATCTCATGTCTCGAGATAGCTCGACCATCTTGATTTGTCCAAACACATTCGTCAGTACAATTTTGCCGAGTTGTCTAAGGTGCTAGATTTCGAGTCTGGTCCAAAAGGGCATGGATTCAAATCCCACAGTTGTCATTTATTTTCATATTTTGTAAAGCCTCATGCCCTCTGCTAACACATATTGTTTGTTTTGACTTTTTATTTATCGTTGTTAACATCATGGTTTTTAAAATGCGTCTACTATGGAGAGAGTCTAGCCCAACTCCGACCAGTGCATCGTGTCAAAGTCATACTTTTTCAAATGTGCGGCTTCGTGATCTTGACACGATCATGACAAACCTTAAGAAGTACTTAATTCCCTTTCATATTTTTCATCTGGCTTTGTGGCTTTGTTTCTTTGTTAGACCTTAGGCAGGGTTTGCCTACGGGTTTCAAACATGAATAATGTGGAATTAAAACTTGTTTGACCGCACACGCCGCCTATTCATGCATGTTCAATCATTTACGACACAACAACGTTGCATCTCATGGTCATCTCAGTTCCCAACAACACGACCCATGCATCGTGATGCAATCTCATGTTTGTTGATAGCTCGACGATCTTAGTTAGTCCAAACACAATTGTCTGTTTTGACATTTTATGTATTGTTAACCATCTACTATGGGGAGTCTAATCTTGATACACTCACGAAAAACCTTAAGGAGTACTCAATCCCCATTCATATTTTTCACCGGCTTTGTGGCTTTGTTGGACCTTAGGCAGGATTTTCCTTCGACATTCAAACATCACTTATGTGGAATTCCAACTTGTTTGACCACACACGCCGCCTATGCATGCATGTTCAATCATGTGCGACACAACACGTTGCATCTCATTGAAGATGAGAGCCCCCCAATCAGGAAAGACTCACAGTCTGCTCAAATCATCGAACATCATAACGGAAAGCCCAGAAGTAATATTCAATGAGAATCAAATTTCCTTTCCAAAGGTAAAGGAATTCTTAAGCTCGAGATCCAATACCTCATGAATCTCTAATACCTCCATAAATCATCAACATGACAAGATCTATGCAAGTAGAGTCTCTTGATTACAACAAAAAAGTAGTTTCAGTCCATTATGAAGACAGTCCTAAATCTCAAACTCAAACTGAAGAGGATACATCTATCTTCAACCAGATCAATGTTATCACAAATGAAATTTTTGCTGATAAAGAATTCCTCCAAAGGAATTTCGCATTAAAAAAGAATACTCTAGAGAGGAATGCATTCTTTGAAGAATTTTTTAAAGAAGACAGAAATGAGATAAGAAGTCATATGGATGGAATCGTGCGCCAATATGATTACTCAATAAAGATGAAAACTTCCCTTTGAAGAATCATCCACTCTACTCATCCTACTCTTGAGGAATGTGAGTTTGATAGTCAATACGGAGAAAATGTCAAAGCCTCTCCGTTCAGAAGTGCTCAAGGGATGACAAAAGCTTTCCATCCTTGAAGTATATCTGAAATATCCAACATTAAAATAACTTCTCAAACAATAGTCTCAACCATGGCATGACAAGTTATGAAGATTAAAGAAAAAATTTAGAAAAATCCGCACCATAGAGTGAAAAACTATTACAAATATTACTAGCATGAAAGCCCCAAATATTACTATAGGCTCCGAGGTAAATTTGATCATGCTATTACTCAAATTATAACTTTTGGTTTCACAGGAGTATTCAAAGACGAGTGGGAGAAGCATATCTCGGGACAAAGAAAAGCAAAGGACACCCAATCATACTACTAGAAAAAAAACGTAGTACAAATATAGAAAAATTAGTACAAATATCAAAAGTAAAGTTAGAATGTCTCAAGTCATGGAGCAGATATAAGGGTTGAAGAGTCGTTAATACCTTTTTACATACTATCTCAAAGTTCGCCATAAGTGAACTAAAAATCTATGATGAAAGCTAGAGATCAAAATAATTAATATCAGCAGAATGGTGGTGGACCCATAACTCACAGGTCCCACGATTGAAACCTAGCTTTGATATCATCATACTACATGTGAAATAACATAGTCAACACATCACTCACCTATCTTTTTTGGTTTGATTGTCCTACTTTCAGTGTCCCTCCATGAGGCGTCTCCATCATCAAACCGAAGTTAAATCATGCTTCATGATAACGAATTACTTTGTTGATTGAATATCTTAAAGAAACAAATACTTGTTTGAGATTTGAATCACTCCGCAGGCAAGATCGATCATGTCAAGCTTAAATGATACTAAACATACAACCTAAACTACATAACATTACAAAAAAAAAAAAAACTTAATACTTAGTTAAAAGAAGGCATAAATGATTTTTTTAGTACCTTTTTCAAGTCTACAAGACAACATAAGTGGCTATATATAGCCTCAACATGAAAACCTTAACCTTCAACTACGAATTTTAAGAGTTGTATCATTCCTACTTTTAGGACTATAATTAACCACTATGAAAATGAGGAATTTTAAGAGTTGTAACATTAGTACTCTTAGGACTATAATTAACCACTGTGAAAATGTAACCATCTAATTTTCTTTACTAAAATAGAGTCATACAATATGCATGATGTGATCTTTTTATGTGGAAATATTCAGTTTAAATGTTTCATCAGTCCCATGGACTTACATAATAAAAATAAAATCCGTAAATAAATCGAAAACATATAAGAAATGATAATAAACATATATATCAAAAAACTAGAAAACAAATGATGAGGGAGTTGACACACGAGTCATGTGAGTTGTGACTGAGGTGGGAAGTGTGTGCACTGCACATGAGAAGAGCATGACTAGTTTGTCAGGTCGCACATGCATTTCTTGGAGAGTGTCCTTTTCAGGTCGTGGGCTGCTGGGGAGTATTTAGTGCTTGTTGGGCCACCCATATTGAACCTGGATCCAAAAGTCTATCGGTTTTGTCTCTCTGACCTGTTTTCTACTTCTACTAGATCTTCGGCGCTCATTGAAAATGCATTAAGGAAATAAAAAGTCATAAAATGCATTTATGTCTATCGTGAGATTTCTGATGCGAGGGTGGCTGCTTCCACGAGATCGCCTACTCTTTTTTTTCTTGTTGTTACCGTAAATGTAACCTAAATGTGAATAAATATTTATAAAATACATTAGTGAGATCCACAAAAAAAAAAAAAAAAAAAATTT
>NW_019268581.1:717566-726507 GCF_002738365.1 Cucurbita moschata
AAAAAAAAAAAAAAAAAAAAATTTGTAACTAGGATAAATAAAACATCTTCCTTAAGCTTATATTGCATGATTGAGATGTCTTGATTCGTATCATTCTCCACTTCTTCAAGAGGCTTCATCATCAAATCTATTTGTAAAACTTTGCTGCAAAACTAGGTTAAGAAAATACAAAAGACCTCACAACACTTTATCACGTGAACACTCAACACTTTATTCACTTGTACACTCAAGGAATTGTTGGCCACTGTTTGCACTCATTTACACAAATGGAGCTCTCTGTAAGGACATGGCTGATGCAATGGCTCTAAAAGGCGGGTAAATTTTTTTGCGAAATAAAATCATTAAAATTTAAAACATAATTTACATTATACCAAAATAGTGTGCGCACATTATTAATTTAAAATACAACATAATAGTTAAAAGGCAGAATAAGGAACAGACGCAAAACATTTTAAAATAAAAGGGTTGAGACGACGGGTGAGGTTAGTCTATGGCACTTGCTCCAGAGTCCGCTCCTGACCTCGACCAGCTCCTTATTACCTGGAAAAAAAATGGAGAATGAGGAATGAGTACAAGATTCAGTAAGTAGCCTACTAGTAGGCTCTTAATCATGTCCTTGATATGCTAGGGTACCACATTCTTTATTCTTGCTTGTTCTTGTTGTAAGTACTTAAGCCCTTTTAATTCTTGTTCTTGACTTGGGGTTCTTATCTTGATCTTTCTAGAGGACCTTGGTTCTTAAACCCTAAAACCTTGGTTTTCCTTTAAGGGCCTCAGTACTATGGTTTTTGGTTCTTGGTTCTTTGTTCCTGGTTCTTGTCCTTAGAACTAGGATCTTGATTCATGTTCTAGTCCTTGATCTTTCTCTTATTCTTGGTACTTTCTTGGTTCTTGTTTTATTATTGATTCGTTCTCCAAGACACTCCCCCTAGGATTTACGGCACTAGACATGTACCTGACAATCCTATGTCCAAGGCTTCATGCATTCCAAGCGACACAACTTTAACCTACGTCCAAGGCTTCATGCGTTCCAAGTGACGTAGTCTTACCGCATCTTAGGGCTTGCCCTTTGAAATGGTCTGCTTAACCTATGCCCAAGGTTTCATGCATTCAAAGCGGCATAGTCTAAAAACCTACATCCAAGGCTTCTTACGTTCCAAGCGATGTAGTCTTAAAACTACATCAAGAGCTTGCCCTATAATACAGTCTGCTTAACCTATGCCCAAGGCTTCATGCGTTCCAAGCGACATAGTTTTAAAACCTACATCAAGGGCTTGCCCTATAATACAGTCTTCTTAACCTATGTCCAAGGCTTCATGCGTTCCAAGCAACATAGTTTGAAAACCTACATCCAAGGCTTCTTACATTCCAAGCGATGAAGTCTTAATACTGCATCAAGGGCTTGCCCTATAATACAGTCTGCTTACCTACGCTCAAGGCTTCATGCTTTTCAATCAGCGTAGTCTAAGTCATGAGCATGCTGTACCGTGGGAGGTCTTAGGAGGTTCTTGATTCGTGGCTAAGGTAACTTACTCTCTTCTTGTTCCTCCGTGACCATAGACTACTCCCCTTGATAAACCATAAAGGTCCCTTGCTCGATGCATACTTGAACATGGCGTCCTGCAAGTCTGCATGGCATCTTTAATAGGTGAGGGAACTTGAGGCATGACATCCTGCAAAGGAAACATGGTGCAAGGCATCCCACCTAGAAGAGGAATTCTTGGGCACCGCTTGGTGGGAGGTCATGGGTCACTTTGGACATGATTAGAGTATTACCTAGCATTCTTGAGTTTCTATTTCTGAGTTTCGGGACCTTGATCCCTCGTCCTTAAGTGGTACCTAGCATTCTTCTTACTTTGGTAGTTATCTTGTGTGTTGTTGTTCTTGGTTCTTAATCTTTTAAGTTTCTAAGGTCATTAATTCCTTGAGACATAAGTTGTAACTTGTATTTGTAACCATATGAACCCATCTTAGTGTTAGTTGTTCTAGAAGGTCATAGATTCTTAGGCAGTTCTTTAGAGGGCTCTAGAAGAGTCTGAAGTCTTGTGGTGTTTCCTTTAGGTGTTTCTTGGATCCTAACTTGGTTTAGGTTCCAAACTTACTCCAATCAATTTGAAACCTCAAACTTATCTTCATGTCCTACATAATCGACCTTATAAGAAATAGCAAATCATTCGGAGCACGTATAGACCTTTAACAGTCCTAGGGACATTTTGGTCATTTCACCCCTAATTCTTGGTTTTGCTACTTAACGTGTTCCAATGCCTTTCAACTTTACCAAATCATCAAACATCATAAAATAGGATCTACTTCAGGGTTTCATAGCATTTGGAGGTCATCTAGGTCATAAACGGTAGGTAGATATCCTTAGGGGCATTATGGTCATTTTGCACCATTTCTTGGTTTACCCACTTATCGTTATCCAATGACTACCAAACTTCATATATAACCTCAAAGTGCTATAATATGCTCAGAATTAAAATTTTATAGGCAGCGGAGTTCATCTAGTTGGTTATTCTAATGTTACCTAATTATCGAGAAATTTGATCGGTTTAGGGTCTTAACTCGTGGCTCTTTGAGTTTTTCTTTCATCTAACCCTAGTTCGTACTTGGTTTAGGGTTCATACAGAAATTCAAGCGATTCCTGCAAGTATTTCTTAACAAAAAGTCCAAGGTGGCTACTTACCTCGTTGTCAACATTCGGGACCTCTATTTGTGAGCTTCCGGTACCCGAATTACCTCAACTTTCCTTTCACAGACTCCTTATTGTGTCTACTTTCTGGAACCATAGAGTTTTTTTTTTTTTATAAGAATCGGTCTGGAAGGGGGTTAAAATTGAGAAAAATCGAGGGAAGGTCGAGTTTTGGGTTGACATGGCCAGTTCAAGTGAATTAGCCACGTCATCGTCTTCTTCCTCCAGACGGGAAGAAGAGGCATGCGACCGTTCGCGCCGCCGTCTGAAACTCGCCCTCCCCAACTCCAATTACACTGTTTCTCCCCTCGATTCCTTCATAAAACTTAAAGAAGGTGTTACAAGGAAGAGCTAGGAATTAGTTTGGAGGAATGACTTTGAGTGTGGGACCTTAATTTTGAGAAATCACTCTCGGTCTACAAGTTACCAACACCTCCGATTTACAATCTCTTAGATATCTTGTTCTTTGACGTTTCAGCTCTTTATTCCTTCATAAAAGTTACTCATCTTCTTTTTCTGAAGCTAAAGGAATCCTTAATTTGAAGGAAAAGTGGTCGTAGATAGGAATTCGACACTTACCTCCAATTTGAGCCCGAAACGGATTTTCTTCAATTGGAAACGTTCTTGAGGTTATTTCTCTTCGCAGTCTTCTATGGAATCATTCCTTGGAGGTGCAGAAACCTATTGGGGTCGTCCTTGCTCGAAGAATACTTGTATATCCTTGGATTGGAATTTTGAGTTTTTCTTGAAGCTTTTTAATGACGGATTGGATTGGGGGGAATGGTTTCTAGGCACTTTCAAGACTCTATTCCTTCATAGAACTTGTGGGTAATGTTGTTAGAAGCTATAGGAACAAGTTTGAAAGGAAATAGTGGAGAATTGCTCTCGAATTTGGAAGAAACCTGAGAGTAGGAGACCCAAAATCTAAACACATAATTTATAGGGGAAACTTAAACCGACATTGACCCAAAATCTTGCTCGATTATTGTTCCAAACGATTGCCCCAACTACAGAATTTATAGGGGAAACTTAAACCGACACTGGGAGGTCCAGAATCATCATGAATTGTAGGTTGGATTTTCTGAAAAATCCGTTGGAAATATCTACTCCAATAAAAGCCTCACTGACCTTGGTTTTGAATCCTAGCGGTTGGATGTGACGATCCATGAGTTTTCTAGAATATATACAAGTTTGGAGGAGATCCAATGGCTGAGAGTCGAGATTCGAAGGATTTTGTGCAGAAGGCACTCTGAAGGTTCTGATTTTTTAGCAGAATGGCAAATCCGTAATTATCCTTAACTTCAAGGATATTTTGGTAATTTGCCACTTTTTGAATATTTTATTATTATTTTCTCGAAAAGTCCATAATTTTCCTATAAATTCTTCATCTCTTGTTGGTCATTTTTCCATCTTGAACATCTTGAAATTCCTTCTAGATAAGAAATTAAAAATCTGGCAAGATCCTTGATAATTGGAAAAATGACATTTTCGTCCCTTTCGCTTATGCTTTCATCCCAATCCTTCTCCAAAGGTCTTTAAGTCCTTAAGATTACTCCTTAGGGTATAGAAATGACTTACTAAGTCCCGTTTTCTTGATTAATCCTCATAATTTATTTCCTTGGATCTTTTGTGTCGTGCATAGGTGGCTTTCCTTCACTTTTAGGATGTTACAATACATGACTAGATGACTCAAATTTGATTGGAAATTGTTTATGTATGTAGGTACAAGCAAACCATTCGGCACAAAAGGAAGCTATCTTAAAGGTATTTCATGCAGGACTTCAGATGATTGCAGGGATAATGTTTTTTGTGATTGTAAATTAAACATCTGCTCCTGTCATGGCAAGAAGCATCCCTTCAACTTCAACTCCAACTCTCACAAGATGAGTAAGAACATTCATTTAGAAGACAACAAGGAGATCAAAGAAGTGCCTCTCAACGACTAATCAATATAATGAACATGATCATAAAGAACTTGATCAATGTGACCCTGTATTTAGATTCTCATAATAAATAAACGATATTTTTGTTTAGTTTGTGTGTCTCTCAAGGTTTCGGGTCATAGTATATCATACAAATACAAGATACACTGACATGCTCGTTCCACATGAAGCTATTTAATGCAACAAATTATTCATAATAACATATCATAAAGAATCATATACATGACAAAGAGATCATGAGTCAAAAATTGAGACTCGAATCTATCTCGAACTCTATAGCTTCATAGTTCATACACACTCTCGTCTCGGGTGTGTAGTTAGTTTCTATTTAAAAAGATGAGTAGGGTGATACAGTAAGAATTTTTAGAAAATGCTCAATTTTGAAGGACAAGAAAGAGAGTTATCTAAAAATTATTGTTATAATTATTTATATTATGATTGCGATTATTATATTATGATGAGACGGTTTAGGTGAGATATACCGTAGACCTAACTTTCAATTCCCTTATGGAATCTAGTCGGTCTGGGAATCATCTCTGCTCCTCTCTTCTTGAGAATTTATACATCCCTCATTATTATATGGACAACTATCTCTCGAGTTCTGGTTTAGGGTTATCCTCAATAGGAAAATAAAGTAGAGCATCTATAACCCAAGTGAAGAGCATGTGTGTGGAGTGTGTAGAAAAGTACAATGCATCCAAATCCACCGATAAATGAAATTAGAGCCAAAGCCAAAACATGATGTTTTTATCCACAAGACACAAAATCATATTTGCATACGTGCATGCATTTCTCGACCTTAATAGTGGGGTCACTCCTTGAGTATTTTTCAATATTCATTCTATAATTTAAAAAAGTTTACCGTAATAAAAAGGACATATAAACGGTTGTTGGCTTCTCCTATGGAGGCTATAGAACGAAATCTTTTATGCTAAATCCAACATTTATTTATATTTTTCTATCTTTTTTAATTTGGTTTTACAGAGTCACTATGGGTCACCTCCCAAATATTTTTCAATATTCATTCTACCATTAAGAAGAAAGGTTTGAAATATTTGTTTAGAGGTCAAAATTATTTCTATTTGAATCACATCCAAAATATAGGATCATTATCATCAAATTTAGATAAATTCATTGGCTGATTTGTTTGTTAGTTTTTTTAGTTATTCCCATTTGAGTTATCATACCATATTTTGGTTTCATATTACCTAAATTTAGCAAATATTCCTCAATTATATAAAAGTTTTGGGTACAAAATTGAAGACAAACAAAATTATCATCACCCAAAAAGCTCTAAAATCCCTCCCAAAGTCATGGACAAGAACATTTCTATCAAGTTCACTTTCCTAGCTACAATCATCTTATTCTTCGACGTGATCGATACAGGTTTAGAATATGTTGTAGTTATTAAAATGATATATCTTTTTTTTTTTTAATGATTAAAATGATCCCAATTCATTACATTCATCCCTTTTGTGATCTTGTAGGTTAATTTTGTTCATCATAATATTTCTTCGGGTATTAAATTCATAACATCCCATTTAATGTTGTATTTCTAAAATCAAATATTAGTAAAGTAATTGAATGTCCCATAATGGGATGGACAACAGTGAAACTCACCTCACCCCATCAAACCATTTTACAATATAATGACAAACAAACTTAGTCTCAACTTGGCTTTGGTTGTTGCAATGATATTGCTCGCTCGTCTTTTCTTTCCGTAATTGTCAATCTCATTTATTTTTCTTCTTTTTTGTTGTTCTTCATTTTAAAAGCCGATATTTCAATTTTATGATAATATTGAGGGAAATGTCATAAAATAATTGTATGTATANATATTACGAATTGTATATATAACTTTATGTGTGTTTTTCATGGATTAATTATATGTTGAGTGAGGATAAAATATTTTGAAATGATTCGTGTTGATCTGTGGGGATAGTTTTCACTCTTAGAAACAAGAAGTAATGTGATCTTGTCAGAGTGGAATGTCGAGGCCATTAGATGTTGAATCTGAATTTCGAATCTTGATTTGAATCTTCGGCGCAAGGCATTATAAATTATATATATATAAAAAAAAAAGAGTTTCAATCGTAGGAACGTTAAAATTAAGTGTGTTTTTCACGAAGCAATTGTTTTTGGGTATCCTCCTAGAAAATTTCCTAAGAAGCATATGATTGAGATCAAATCATGTCGAAATGACCAATGTCAGTCTTTGGTGATATTCTTCACATCTTAGAAACTAGGTGTAAGTAACTTGACCATATCGCTAGGGTTGCATAGGAATGTCGATGACATCAAGTATCGACTTCAGATTATGAATCCTTATATGAATCCAATGCATGTGGTGTTATAAACGGTATTAGGCAACACCTCTCCTAGTAGATACAAACAACGTGGAAATTTCTTTTCAATGGCTCAATCACATGACCTAAAAAACTAAGCGTAATTTTCATTATGTTGGATGACTTCTAAGTATGTTAGTGAGAACAAAATATGTTGGTATGTCAGGACTGTTTTCCCTCTTAGAACCGAGAACTAGGTAACGTGAGCACGTTGTAAGAGAATGTCGGAGCCTTCAAATGCTAAGAATCCTAGACATCGAGCTGAAATTTAGTACTCTTTGATTGTATGTGACTAGATGGCTCAAATTTGATTGGAAATTATTTACGTATGCAGGTACAAGCAAACCAATAGGCACAAAAGGCAACTATCTTAAAGGTATTTCATGCCGAACTGCAGATGATTGTAGGGATAATGTGTTGTGTGATTGTAAATTAAACATCTGCTTTTGTCATGGCAAGAAGCATCCCTTCAACTTCAACTTCAACTCTCACACGATGAGTAAGAACATTCATTTAGAAGGCAACAAGGAGATCAAAGAAGTGCCTCAAAACAACTAATCAATATAATGAAGATGATCATAAAGAACTTGATCGATTTGACCCTATATTTTGATTTTCATAATAAATAAACAATATTTTTGTTTAGTTCGTGTGCCTCTCAAGGTTTCGGGTCATAGTATATCATACGAATACAAGATACACTAACATGCTCGTTTCACATGAAGCTATTTAATGCAACAAATTATTCATAACAACATATCATAAAGAATCATATACATGACAAAGACACCATGAGTCAAAAATCGAGACTCGACTCTATCTTGAACTCTATCGCTCCATAGTTCATAAACATTCTAGTCTCGGGTGTGCAGTTAGTTTCTATTTAAAAAGAAAGAGTAGCTTGATATAGTAGTAACTTTTAGAAAATGCTCAATTTTGAAGGACAAGAAAGAGTGAGAAAGAGAGAGAAAGAGAGTTATCTAAAAATTATTGTCATAATTATTTATATTGTGATTACGATTACGATTATTATATTATGTTGATACGGTTTAGGTGAGATCTATCATTGACATAACTTTCAATTCCCTTATGGAATCTAGTCGGTCTAGGGACATCTTTGTTCCTCTCTTATAGAGAGCATATACATCCCTCGTTATTATATTTATGACTATCTCTCAAGTTTTGGTTTAGGTTCCTCAATAGAAAAAAAAATAAAAATAGAGCATCTAGAACCCAAGCGGGGAGCATGTGTCTAGGCAATGTGTAGAAAAGTACAATGCATCCAAATCCACCAAAAAAAATGAAATTAGAGCCAAAGCCAAGACATGATGTTTTATGCCACTAGACACGAATCATATTTGCATGTGTGCATTTCTCGACCCTAACATTGGAGTCACTTACTGATTATTTTTCAATATTCATTCTATGGTTTTGAAATAATAATAATAATAATAATTAAAAATACAATTACTAGTACCTCTCTCCGGTCCAATCTCTCACATCCTTGGAGATACCAACAGAAAAAGAAAAATTGAAGATTTATTTGGGGAGAGAAAAAGGAAATCCCTCGTACAATCATTTAACCAAAAGAAGAGATAAAAATTTATTGGTAAGATATTCTTTTTCTTTTAAATTAGCAAAAATTAATTGCGAATAGAATTAATGAAAATTGTGTTTAAATGAAATATATATTTGATGTTGATGTGCCCGGTGGTTCTGCACGTGTCATATATATCGATATGTGTTAATTATTTGTGGATCGATATGCTTATGATATGTTATGTATATGTTATAATATGTGAATTGTATGATAATACTTACAGTATGATGTGTTCAATGATATGTGTGTGTGTGTTTACGATATGATATGACTATGATACAAGATGTGAATGACGGATGGATATATATATATATATATATATATATATATATATATATATATATATATATATATATATATA
>NW_019268581.1:726517-729646 GCF_002738365.1 Cucurbita moschata
ATATATATATATATATATATATATATATATATATATATATATATATATATATATATATATAGATGTTGTGATATGATATGAAATATGTTATGGTACAAGATATGGGATAAATTTACATGTTTATGATATCATATATTGTGATGCGATATATTATGGTATGAGATGTATATGATGAGATGTTATGTTAAAAGCATGAAACGTTATGTTATGTCTCTTAACTTGTATGTATACAACATGATATGAATGACATGAAATATAACCTCGTTAGAATTATGTATGATACGAGAACTGAAAAATGAGAAATGATATGATATGAACGATATATGATATGTGAAATGATATGAAAAACGATATGATATGTATGAAACGCTAGCGGGATTGTATTAAATGATAATGAAATGAAAAAATATTGGGACTTCATGCATTACGCTCATGCATTGGGGGATACCCCTATTCCATCACGAGGGTACGGACACATACACCACTAGATAGATGAAGTATTATTATGTTTTATATAATGCTATCATGACGATTACTAATTCTAATGAGAATGACCTTTACCCAGTTGAGATTCACCGGAGATTTACGTGAAGATAGATCTGATCAACAAGGTATGTATTAAATCTTCATTTTCTTTTATCCTATTTTTTTTTAGAAATCACAACCAATTATAGTTAGATCTTTGTTGAATTATTACCATGATCCATCTTTTAGTTAAAAATTAAATGTCAAATCATTTATACAATTCTAGTCAATCATGTCATAGTAGTAATATTAGATTAAATTTTTATCAGTATACAAATGAACAGATTAAAGATAGAATGGCCAAGAAAACTTATGAATAGGAAATTGAGATAAGGAAATAAGAATACTGAGATAAGTAAAGATTTGGAAACAGAGATCCACTGTAAATTTGGAATACATGAGAACAGAATTAGAAGGCAACCGATAAAAAAAAGAGATTAGGGAATTAAAAACATAAACTAAATATAGAGAAAAAAAGGTAAACACAGAGGGTAAATACAGAGAGTTTACAGAGAGTAGTAAAGCCCAAAATAACTTGAAAAATGTGTATCTATTTTCTTATACAACCGTACGAAAAATAAGATTTTTAATAAAAATATAATTATAGATATATAACATTTCAGACTTTTAACAATAGACCAATGTAAATTAGAGAAATAATGTTGTAGAGTTCAAAACTGAAACTAATGTCATGGGCTCATATAGGTTGACTCGGATTTCAAAGGATGGAATTGAACTTTAATTAAAGATATATTCGTGACAACGACTTAAGTTGGCCAAGTAAGTGACCTTACTATCGGCATAGTTATATTTGATGTTGACACGTGCCCTGTGGTTCTGCACGTGTCATATATATTGATATGTGTGAATTGTCTGTGGATCGATATGCTTTCTATATGTTATGTTATGTTATAATATGTGGTTTGTATGATAATAATTGTGGTACGATGTGCTCAAGGATATGTTTGAGATACGGTACGAGAAGGATGTACAAAATTAAATGTAACGATAGGAGTAAGATACGTTCATGAAACGTTAGAGTTAGGTTACATACCAGAGTGCTATGGATAGGAGAGATTGATGAAAGAATACGGTTAGGTTATGGGTAGAAAGGGATAGGTTTGTGATAGATTGATAGAACGATAGCGGTAGGGTACGTTCTTGTGACGATATGTCTGTGATAGGTATAAGAACGTTAAGGCTATGGTAAGTTAGAGAACGATATGACTATGAAGTGTTTACGTTATGACTTGGTTATGATATGATACATTATATGCTAGATTGTTGCGCTTACGTACGAAATCATGTGAACGTGAATGTATGTTATTTATGCTGCTTAGTTGATGTGATATGAATGCATGTGACGAAGTGTGGCCCTTGTATGATTATGGCTTGTTGTATGAGTATTGAAATGTAACTGAATGAATTGTATGACATGAAATACGGTAATTGCATGATACATAACCCCGCTAGGAATATGTATGATGTAACAAAATGAGAATGAGAATGACATGTAAGCATGAAAATGTGACACGGGGTTATGCTCATTAAATGATGACTGTAGGACTAGTGGGACCTCATGCATATTGTGTGATCATGTATTTGGGGAGATACCCCTATCCCATCACGAGGGTACGGACGTGTACATCCAAATGGTAGGACAACGATCGTTATGCCCTACATAGCGCTGCCGTGACGGTTTTAGTTTTAACGGGTCCTGGTGGGCCCCCAGAGCATGCCCACCGGCTAGGGATAGTGGCCCAGCGGTGTGCAAACTAGCTGGTGAGCCCATACTCGCACGTATGGGCTGCGTGTAGAGTATATGGTACACGTCCACGATTACCTAGTAGGATTACACCGTAGGAAAAATGAAACGAAACGAAAGATAGGTCCCATTATTTCATTGCATGTAATTGTTGCATTTAATCCCAATAGTGGGGTCACTTACTGAGTATTTCTTTAAATACTCAAGCCATGTGCTACTACATTTTTCAGGTTAAGGCAAGACATTCCTGTACGGTTGACGACGGCATCGCAACTCGAGATCATGGCAAATGCATAGGATAGGAGCATTTATTTCTTAGACTTAGGATAGAATAGGATGTTTTAAACTTAAACGCTTGTTTATTTTATTTCGAGTATTTGTTGTGTCGTTTTAAAGATGTTTTCGAAACACGTAAGTCCATGGCTGTGTTTTAAGTTAAAGGTTATGTTTTATGGGATTTAAATGAAGTCTTCCGCATTCAATGTTTATGGTATGTATACAGTAGCAACCTTAAATTAAGTAGAAAATTTTGAGTCGTTACAGACGACAACGCAATTTGAGACCATGGCACATGCATAGGGTAGTTGTATTATTTTCTTAGACTTAGGCTAGAATAGGATGCTTTTAATTTAAACGTTTATTTATTTTTTTGTTGTGTCATTTTTAAAAGTGTTTTCAAAACACGTAAGAATATGGCTGTGTTTTAAAATGAAGATGTCGTCTTATGAAAGTTTAAATAAAGTATTTCCGCATTCAATGTTCATGATATATATACACTGACGACCTTAAATAAATTCATTGGTTGATCTGTACATTAGTTTTTTTTTTTTTTTTTTTTT
>NW_019268581.1:729656-751389 GCF_002738365.1 Cucurbita moschata
TTTTTTTTTTTTTTTTTTTTTTTGAATCTTCCCATTTCAGTTATCATACCATAAGAGTTTGGGTAGAATTATCCGTACCCAAAAAGCTCTAAAATCCCTCTAGTCATGGACAAGAACATTTCTATCAAGTTCGCTTTCCTAGGTGCAATCATCTTGTTCTTCACCATCTTCGATACAGGTATCTTGTATTTATTAAAAAATGTACGAGTGTTTGAGGGTTGAGTCGGGTCAGGTCAGATTATGACATTTTCTAGACCGAACTCAATTATTTGCATTATAAATTTTCCAGCATAAACAACTGTTGTTATATAATGAATCTAACTCAACCCAACTCGACCATAAATTTTTTGGGACAGATAGTTGGTTAAGGTAGTTCGAGTTATTTATTCAATTTTTTTTTATTTTGATAAAAATAAAACATTAGTTTATAAAATATATGTTTATTTATTTTCATACGTTTGGTCACGATTTGCAATTCAATTTTGTGTATATTTTTTTAAGCAAACATGTATATCTTAAAATTAAAAGTAAGTTTGATTGTATAAAGATTCAAACCAATAAGTTTTAGGGTTACCAAAGAACGAACTCAGTAGAACTCAATTCAACATATGTATTGAAAAATTACTTTTACCGGATATTGTAGAAAATAAATAATAAAAAAAATAATTATCAAATAAAATAAATGCTTATATATAATTGTATTATACACAAAAAAGTATATTTTAAAATTAACAATAAATTTAGATTCTTTTTGTTCAATCTAGTTTTGGGGGAAGCATAAACCAACTCAATCATAAAAGTTTTCAGTTATTTGAATATAGTCCAAATAAGTTCATGACTGAACTCGAACAAGATTGGTTCGGTCAATCCAATCTAGTTTCGGGATAACCCTTAAACTAACTCAATGATAAAAGTTTTCAGTTATTTGAATTCAGTCCAAATAAGTTCATAACCTAACTCGAACCACACAGATTGGGTTGGGTTGATCGAATTTTTTGAGTCATTATATTGATTTTGATATTAATTTGAGTATTACTTTGTTTGATGAACAGTGACAAGCAAACCATTGAGAATACAAGGAAGTCATATTCATATTACGTACAACATTGTCCAAGATTGCTTTAATTCCTAAGGTTTGTGAGTGCAAATTTGGGCTGTGTTTTTGCGTACCTAAGAGCCCGCCGTCGCACTTCAGCTTCCACCATGACAACATGAGTGATACCACTCAAAACTAAGAAGTGGCTCTCAACAACTATTCAATAAATACCATTATTTTCATCGCAATATGCTTTACACAAATGAATAAGACTTATAAAACCATGTATTTCAATATTATATATTAGATTAAATTGAAAAATTACTTTTCGTTTATGATCTATGAGTTCGAGTCTGATTATTGTGGATGAGCGATTGAGGTAGATGAGAGATGACTGCGTGAATTGCCTCGTTTTATAGGGCTGTTACATATCATCGTCAGCCTCAAGGTTTTATGACGCATCTACTATGGAGAGGGTCTAGCCCTACTCCGACCAGGGCTTGGGTAGTTATACTTTAGTTGTCATATATCTTGCAAGCAAATGTCTTTGCTACCGAAAATCAAAATCTTTCAACTAAAATCAATAAATAAGGATGTTATGAGCATTCTCGATTAGCCATTTCATGCTCAAGTCCTTACTTTGTGTTAATAGGACCCACAGGTCGAGTCAAAGCTCTATGCTCTCTCTTTTTGTGTGGGATTATATGCAGGAGAGAAAGGAATCTGTGGTGGCAGCGAGCAGCGAACAGCAACACTACAACTTAATTTTGACTTTTCACTCTATAAGTGTTAGGATTGCACAACAATGCACACACTCGATCTAGATGAACACAAAGAACAGGATAGAGAAAATGCAAGGAGAATTCTTGCTAAAGGATTTATATTGATGACTTCAAGTATGTACAGTAAGATTGAATACAGAGAATACAGAAAGTACATTTTCAAAGCTCTACCGGACGGGATATATATATGGTTTAGTTTACTGTATATAGTTTTACCAGATTTAACCATCTATTATATATAGCTATTTACCATATATAACTTTACCGGATATAACTTTATCGGATATAACCGTTGACCAAGCAATAAATAAGAGAGCAGGCTCCACAACCAAACAATTCTCACACTTCGAGACTGATCCAGTCAACCAAGAATTTCATTCTCAAACGATCATGAATATCTTCGCTGCACCATACCAATTGAGGTTTTGCACAACCTCAATATTCCAACATCAACACATTTTGTCAACATATTTGCTGGATTCTTTGCACCCTCTATCTTCTTAAAACACATCACCATCTTCCACTAACCTGCAAGTGAAATGGTATCGCCTTCCGTGTTTTATATTTAAATGATAGACCAGGTTCCTCACCAACTGTATGACACTCTAACTATCTCGGTAAAGAATTTTTTCGTGCTTCTTGCCCAATTCTTCCAGATAGTCAATCATCCATATCGTCTTCTTTCCAACTTCAGCTATTGCCACGTACTCAGCCTCAATACAACACATTTTTTATGCCTAGACGTCCCATCATCCATGGCTTGCTCCCACCTAGTTGTATCCTCCAATTGTAGGGCCTCCTCAAAGGGTTGTGGTTCCCTTTCATCAGCAACAGATAGTGTAATGATGGTACATACATATCTGGTACTCTGATAGTACTGGATGATCTTCTCAACACCAGTTCAGGTGTCACTTGCTCCACTGCTGATTCCTCTGCAGTAGTCTCAAGAGTTTCATGAGTATCTGCTACAACATCACTAAGTGAGTTTTCCTGCAACTCAAGCTCAACTCCCACTTGTTTCATTGTCTTGGAACCATACTCCACATCTAGTTCCTCAGCAGTAGTCTCAGGAGTTTCATGAGTATCTGCTACAACATCACTAGGTGAGTTTTCCTGCAACTCAAGCTCAACTCCCACTTGCTTCGTTGCTTTGGAACTATGCTTCACATCTGGTTCCTCAGCAGTAGTCTTAGGAGTTTCATGAGTATCTGCTACAACATTACTAAATGAGTTTTCCTGCAACTCAAGCTCAACTCCCACTTGCTTCGTTAAATTGGAACCATGCTCCACATCTAGTTCCTCAGCAGTAGTCTCAGGAGTTTCATAAGTATCTGCTACAACATCACTAGGTGAGTTTTCTTGCGACTCAAGCTCAACTCCCACTTGCTTCGCTATCTTGGAACCATGCTCCACATCTAGTTCCTCAGCAGTAGTCTCAGGAGTTTCATAAGTATCAGCTACAACATCACTAGGTGAGTTTTCCTGCAACTCAAGCTCAACTCCCACTTGCTTCATCGAACCTTGCTCCACATATGGTTCCATTTCCATCCTTACTTTCTTCAATTCTCTGGCAGTCCTTGTGAAACTAACACGTTTCTGCTTGTTCATAACGTAGTTCTCACAACGACCCACATCAACAGACTTCAGACCTTCTAAAACTCCTTTCGCGGCCAGCATCTTCATTCCTTTCACGCTCATATGTCCAAGTCTATTGTGCCATAGACTTGAATTTGAAGCACTCTCAGCAACAACAGCTATGTTCATACACCCTGCAGTGGTGTATAAGGTTCCAAATTTTGAGCCACGTGCTACCACCGTAGCACCCTTCATAATCTTCCATGAACTCTTCCCTAACTTTGTTGCATAACCTGTGTTGTCCAACTGACCAATAGAGATCAAGTTCTTTTTTAGACCAGGAATATATCTGACATCCTTTAATGTCCACTGATTTTCTGTCGGAGTTTTTATGCAGACATCTCATTTTTCTTTAATCTCCAAATCTTTGTTGTCGGCAAGATACACCTTCTAGAAATTTCCAGACTTGAAATTCCGGAACAACTCTTTATTTGGAGACGAATGAAAAGATGCACCTGAATCCAAAATCCAGGATTCAATCGAACTGTCCACGCTGAGGATTAGAGCATCCCCAATGTCTTCTGTTGAATTTATAGAATGATCATCATCTTCAGATTTGTGATTCTTCTTCCTCTTTGATCTTGTACAACCTGTCCGAAAGTGACCTTTTCCTCCACAATTCCAACACGTTACGTTTGGTCTATTTGAAGATTTTTCTCGGTTCTTTGATTTTGATCGCCCTTTGTTTGGGCCCTTCAGTTTACTTCTTCCCCGTTGGTCAACACTGAGAGCACTACCAGATGAATTTCCAATTTCTCGTTTGCGAATACTTTCGCTGAGAACTACATCTCGAATTTCATCAAACTTCAGTTTATCAGATCCTCGTGAACTGCTGATTGTGGCAACAATAGTATCCCACGACTTGGGTAAAGATGACTTCAAAATCAATGCTTTAATTTCATCTTCGAAATTAATTTCTACCAAACTCAGTTGACTTACGATCATATTAAATTCATTTAAATGATACACAACAAATCCACCTTCAGACATCTGTAGATTGAACAATCTTCGCATCAAATACACCTTGTTCATAGCCGACAGTTTTTCGTACATATTCGACAGCGCCTTCATCTGATCTGACGTTGTCTTCTACTTGATGATGTTAAATGCCACGTTTCTAGATAGCATCAACCGGATCATCCTTAAGGCTTTTCGATCTTTGAGCTTCCACTACTCCGTGGTCATGGTATCCGGCATCACTCCCAACTGGGGTTCGTGAAGATCCTTCTGGTACAAATAATCTTCAATCTACATCTTCCAGAAACTGAAATCGGATCCATCGAACTTCTCAATTCCAATCTTTGAACTTTCCATCTTCACATATCGTGGTGACTTCCGCCTAACTCTGATACCAGTTGTTAGGATCGCACAACAACGCACACATTCGATCTAGATGAACACAAAGAACAGGATAGAGAAAATGCAAGGAGAATTCTGGCTAAATGATTTATATTGATGACTTCAAGTATGTACAGTGAGAGAGAATACAGAAAGTACATTTTCAAAGCTCTACCGGATGTGATATATGTACTATTCAATTTACTGTATATAGCTTTACCAGATTTAACCATCTACTATATATATAGCTATTTACCATACATAGCTTTACCGGATATAGCTTAACCAAATATAACCGTTGACCAAGCTATAAATAAGAGAGTAGGCTCCACAACCTAACAATAAGATGAGCACAATTCATTAAACAAAACAATACAATACTATGAAAGTTATTAAAAGATCAGAATAAGTTCAATCTCCTCGTCCCTCTCGTGCGCCACGACCTTGTCTATACCCGAAAACATAATACAAATTGAAGTAGATGCATTTTAAAACACAAAAATACTGGAGTCATCACTGATGGTGTTAGTATAACACATGCGGAAGCAATTTGGATCTTAGGCACTTTTAGAACATCAATTATAGTAAATAACTAGCATGTTCATAAGTATTAAAACTTAATGAGGTTAAATACTAACCTTTTGTAGTTCAAACTTCTTTTACTTCATGAACCGATTTCGAACCACCACTAGTGTCTTCTCCACTATCTTCCGGCCTTAGAACGGGATTGTAGAATCCGGTGAGTGACTAAACTTAGGAGAGATTTTGTATATGTGAAGAGAGTGTTTGTGAGAGGTTTTTCTCAAGGTTTTTCACCAAGAAGAAGAAGACCTTCCATGTAACATGATCACTCTATTTAAAGAGTCATGTTTGCATGTTCATGCAAATTTGAGATCACCAAATTTTGACACTTAAAATTCCACTCAAATGTTTAGGATTATGTGGAAAGCATGCATGTTTGAGTTAATCAAATTTTGACACTCAAAATTCCACTCAAATTTGTGGGGTTTATTTGGCAAGCATGCAAGTTTGGTTAAACCAAATTTTGACACCTCAAAATTCCACTAACATGGATTTTTCCCTTAAATGAAGTCAACATTTTGACTTTCTTCATTTTAATTCAACAATTAATTTGAATAATCAATTTCAAATTAAACTAACATTAAATGATTAATTAAACTATTTAATTAATATTTAATATTAATTCAAATGCCAATCCCAATCAATTCCGACACATAATTGATTAAGATATTTAAATCTTATTTAAATATCTCAGATTCTCTCTTTTTGTTTAATTCGTAAATAAAACAAAAATGCTGTTAAATATATCGTATATATGTAACGCATATTCCCTAATTTGAATTCGAACACTTCAAACTCACTCGTCACACTGTTCTATGGTTTAGTCCAATATGAGCTAGCAGAGGGACCTAATGGACCTATAGATCATGGGCTCCAACGATCCAAGATTAACCGGTTAAACTCATTAACCTGGTTAACCAACATTCGTTAACTACTAGGACACTCCACTATAACCTAGTAGTTGCACTCCCCTCACTATAGATATATTCCTGTCCATCTGATATAACCATGATTAGTAAGTCGATCCTTCACAGGTTGTTCGTAACTAGAGTTGGGTCAATTTACCGTTTTACCCCTGAAGTTACTTCTTGTTCCTTATGTCTCACTAATCCTCTAATGAACAATTGGTTTGTGGTCCAACCAGTAAACCGAATCCCTCTCCGGCCAATGAGAGGGTGGGGCCCCTTGTTCAAGACCTGTAGTCAGTGCTTAAAGGAAGTAACTCTCTTCTATCCCTAAAAGTGGGTAGGAGTGAATTCCGTCTTGCACCCCACGTCTCCAGCCATTCACCCAGTCTTACCCCTGAAATGGGAGGCCTATTGAGTCGGCGAACTAGAGCCACTCTCACCCATGCAAATCTAAGGATAATTCCGAATAAACAGGAGTTCATGGTTAGCTCAGGATTAAAACTGAGTTACCTAGGTTATCGAATGAAAAGAAAATCAGTCTCAACAGTAAACGACATTATAAAGTGAGAGTGGTTTTCTTCATGGTCCGATCTTATGCAATACTCATTGCATAGGACGCCCTCACTCACATGTCTCCACATGTACAATTTAGTGATCACATTGTTTATATCATATACAAAAGTGGGTCGCATCCATAGTGTCCCCAGAATAAGGTACTCAGCCTTATCCTTATACTATAGATCATTTTGACTATATACTTGAACTTGATCCACTCTTATGTCTCTACATATAGTTCAAGTAATCATACTATAGCCAGAGTGTTCTTAGTTTATTGGATTTAGATTAATGATCGTAAAGTTCACTTTATTCAATAACAATCTTTACTGAATAAACAACAATAATAACTTTATTGAAAGTAGAATATGTTTTTGTTTACAAACTATGAGTTTTAGGACATAAAATCCAACAATCACATGGTTGATGTTTTCACCTTCCTCACCAGTCCAGTACTACGACCTTGTCTTAATTAAGCCTAAAACCAGAATATGATTTTAGGTCCCATTAGACATGGAAAGACTTACATGTGTGTATTTTTTTATCCTAACAATAAGGTCACTTATGGTATTTTTTTAAATAGTCATTCTTTTCCTAACATTTTTTCGGTTAAAAACATGATTCATAATTACTACTGTATATTAATTTAAATTTTATTGTCATGTAAATATTTGAAATGTTTCTATAAAGGCTCCAAGGTTTCATGAAAACATTTGAAAACTCTCCTAATATGTATATTGCATACCTTAAAATTAGAGTCGCTACACATGATTTACATTTTCATCCATGAATTTTTACTAATTACGATGTTTTGGTTCGTAAGGTTAATATCTATAAATGTTTAAAAGAATTAAAAAAAATTTATGAAGAAACTAACGATACTTTATATCTTTTTAGTTGTTCTACTGGATCGGTCGTTCAAGACCTTTGGTCTCTATCCGGACCCGATGAATAAAATGGGAACAATTCTTATGCACTCGTTGAGAATGATTCTGATCTAGTTCATGACCTATTAGAAGTAGAAGATGCTCTGTTGGGATTGGGATCCTCACGGACAAAAAAGATTGCAGTCGGTTTGATAGTGATCGAGTGACATTGCTTCTTCGGCCGGAACCTAGGAATCTCTTCGATATGATACAAAATGGATCAGCATCATAATTATTTTAAATTAATTAACCAAAAGATAATGCTAAATATTCGAACCAATAACCAAATGAAAACTAAACTTCGGAGTATAATAAAAATGTTACGGTGATATCTCACATCGGTTGGAGAGGGAAACGAAACATTCCTTATAATGTCGTAGAAACTTTTCCCTAGCAGACACGTTTTAGAGCCATGAGGCTGAGAGCAATATGTATCGGCTCAAAACGGACAATAATTTTTAGCGGTTGGCTTGGATGGTTGTAACATATCAAAGAAGACAATTTTTGTTAACAGTGAGCTTTGACTATTGTAACAGATCAAAGTAGACAATATCTATTAGCGGTGGACTTGAGCTGTTGTAACCGGTCAACCCGAAAAATATTTCTTAGGGGCGAGATTAAAATGATATATATATATATATATTTATTCTTTCGATCCTTTGAAAGAAATAAAAACTTGATCCCAATTCATTACTTGCCTCCCTTTTGTGATCTTTACATTAAGTTTGTAAATGGTAGCCTCAGTGTATTAAATTCATAACATCCCATTTAATGTTGTATTTCTAAAATTCATATTACCAAATTAATTGAATATTGTCCCAAAGATTATATAATGAGATGGACAACAATGAAACTAACATCATCCCATCGAACCATTTACAATACAATATAATCGCAAATAAACTTAGTCTCAACTTGGCTTTCATTGTTGCGATGATATTGCTCCTCGTCTCTTCTTTTGGTAATTTTCAAGATATTCAATATGTAGAATCAGTACATCCGTTTTTGATAACTCTCTAAAAGTAGAGTTATATCAAGTCTTGTTGCCATTAATTTTGCACTTATACTCACCATTTTCTCATTAATTGCTCCATTTATTCTAATTAGTATACATGAAATAGCCAATTGTGGTTTAACATGAAAGAAGATTAATTTCCATAAATCGAGCTTCATTGTACACTTAATTGAACTATTTGGTAAAATTCTAGAACATTTATGCTGAACCATGATGTTATAGCAAATTTGGAAACAACACTGCTTGCAAATCTAGAAATAAATTGCAGACCTTGATGCTGAAGCAATCAGCAAATCTAGAAATAAATTGCAAACCTTGATGCTGAAGTAATCCGGAAAGCAAACTTTTCGGGGATGACCTGGAAATTTGAATCCACATTAGAAGTCCACGTGGATCATTGGCTACCAAATTAGAAACATCCTGGGTGGATAATTTTGTCCTTTCTCAACCCTAAATTAGAAGAAACAAGCATTATAAAAGGAAAAGCATACCTAAAATAGGGAGGGGCCACTCTTGGGGAGAGAAATCGGATTAGACAGTAGCAGCCTTCGCTGCTGTGAAACCAGAGAAGAAGAAAATCCTAAGGAAAAGGAGACCAACAAGGATTGATTAGGGTAAAGAGGTGGACGTGAGAGCTCAAGGGAAGGGAACTTCCATTGCCGAACGACAACAAAATGGGATAACTCTCTATTTCCTTATTCTCTTTTCTCATTCCATCAATTTTACATGATTGAGATGCGAATTCCTCTGTTTAATTCAGTTTGTATGGAGAGCTTGTTGGATCGATATGACAAACCCTAGACTGGGTGAAGAGGGTTTCAACAATATATGTATTTTTTTTTAATAAAAATAAAACTTGATACCATGTAATAAAAATTAACAATTTAGAATTTAAATAGAAGAGGAATTTAAATAGGAAAAGGGTTAGAAAATATAACACCGTAGTTTTATAGTGGTTCGGTCAAACTCGACCTACTCCACCTCCCATGTGCCTCTTGGGAATTTGAATAAAACTTTCTGACTCCTTCTTCGGATTAGAGCCCGAGCCCAACTGCTACACTGCTTCTTTTACGAGTGCAAGAGCAATCTCAATCCTTTCTATGGCTCAGGATCAAACCGATACACTGCTCTTTTTTCGAGTTCAAGAGCAAACACAATCCTTTGCCAAGACTCAGGATCAAACCGGTACAACTGTCTGAAATCTTATAGAAACACACCACAACTCTCTAGAGTAATAGATTTACAATTGATTTACAATTTTCTCACAATACAATAGACATCTCTATCAAGAATAAGATAAACAAGAAATAGAATTGGAAGCTAGAAACACACCACAAGTAATAGATTTACAATTTTCTCACAATGCAATAGACATCTCTCTCAAGAATAAGATAAACAAGAAATAGAATTGGAAGCTATAAACAAGAAATAGAATTGGAAGCTATAAACAATAAATAGAATTGGAAGCTATAAACAATAAATAGAATTGGAAGCTATAAACAATAAATAGAATTGGAAGCAATAAACAATAAATAGAATTGGAAGCAATAAACCAGAAATAGAATTGGAAGCAATAAACCAGAAATAGAATTGGAAGCAATAAACCAGAAATAGAATTGGAAGCTTTGGAGAGAGCAACAATGGAGGCTTTTAAACAAAAAAATCAAGAAAACTATGGAAATTGTGTATTGTGTTCTATGTTGTGTGTGTTGTGTTCTGAAAAATATGAAGAGGTGATGAGAGAAATAGAATGAGGCTTTTAAACAAAAATTTTAGATTGAGAAAACTATGGAAATTGTGTATTATGTTCTATGTTGTGTGTGTTGTGTTCTGAAAAATATGAAGAGGTGATGAGAGAAATAGAATTGGAAGCTTTGGAGAGAGCAACACCAGAATTGGAAGCTTTGGAGAGAGAAACAATAGAATTGGAAGCGAGCACACCAGAATTGGAAGCTTTGGAGAGAGAAACAATAGAATTGGAAGCTTTGGAGAGAGAAACAATAGAATTGGAAGCTTTGGAGAGAGAAACAATAGAATTGGAAGCTTTGGAGAGAGAAACAATAGAATTGGAAGCTTTGGAGGGAGCAACAATAGAATTGGAAGCTTTGGAGGGAGCAACAATAGAATTGGAAGCTTTGGAGAGAGCAACAATAGAATTGGAAGCTTTGGAGAGAGCAACGGTAGAATTGGAAGCTTTGGAGATCGCAACAATAGAATTGGAAGCTTTGGAGGGAGCAACAACAATAGAATTAGAAGCTTTGGAGAGAGCAATAACAATAAAATTGGAAGTTTTGGAGGGAGCAACAATAGAGGCTTTTAAACAAAAATTTTAGATCGAGAAAAAATTTTAAACAAAACTTTTAGAAGAAAACTATGGAAATTGTGTATTGTGTTCTATATTGTGTGTGTTGTTTTAAAAAATATGAAGAGGTGATGAGTTTAAATAGTGATCAAGTTGGGAGTGATGAGTTTAAACAGTTATCAAGTCCTAAAAATAGGAATTGATATGTACCACTAAAACCTGGACCACGAAAAAATAATATTATTTATTTTTAAATTTATCTAAAAAATAATAGACCACATGTTTCATTTTATATATATATATATATATATATATATATATATTATTTTAAATCCATTTTTATTTTCTATATATATATATATATATTTAAATGTAATAATATAATAAAAAAATGTTAATGAAAACTAAAAAATAAGAAATGATATGATATGAACGATATACGATATGTGAAATGATATGAAAAACGATATGATATGTATGGAGCTCTAGCGGGATTGTATTAAATGATAATGAAATGAAAAAATATTGGGACTTCATGCATTGGGGGATACCCCTATTCCATCACGAGCGTTCGGACACGTACACCACTAGACAGATGAAGTATTATTATATTTTATATAATGCTGTCATGACGGTTACTAATTCTAATGGGTGTCCGGCATAAGGAGCTACCAGAGTAGGCTCGCCCGACAAGAAAAGGGGTCTAGCAGTGTGCAAACTGCCTACTGAGCTTGTACTTGCACGTATGGGTTGTGTGTAGAGTATATGGCACACATCTAGGCTACCCATTAGGATAGTATCGTGGGAAAAAAGACTCATATAATAGGTCCAGTCATTGCATTCGCATGTTTTTTTGCATTTAACCCCAATAATGGGGTCACTTCCTGAGTATTTCTCAAAATACTCCAGCCACGTGTTACCTCTATTTCAGGTTAAGGCAAGGTATTTCTGTACGGCTGACGACGACATCGCAATTCGAGACCATGGCACATGCATGGGGTAGTTGTATTATTTTAGACTTAGGCTAGAATAGGATGCTTTTAATTTAAACGTTTATTTATTTTATTTATTCTTTTATTGTGTCGTTTTTAAAAGTGTTTTCAAAACACGTAAGAACATGGCTGTGTTTTAAAATGAAGATGTCGTCTTATGAAAGTTTAAATAAAGTATTTCCGCATTCAGGAGTATTTATCAAAATTCATTTTATCATTAAATAAAATTTATGACAAGGAAATATAAACAGTTACCAACTTCTCGTGTGAAATCTTTTATGGTAATTCTAACATTTATTTATATCCTTCATCAATAAGAGGATGTTTTAGCTATTCCACAAACATTTTTTTAGATGGTTTTTAATCTATTGAATTTCAAAATAAAACGTTCGAAATAATTTTTTAAAGATAAAAGTATTTCTATTTGAATCAAATCCAAAATATAGGATAGCTACCAAACAGTCAAATTTATTGGTTGATTTGTACATTAATTTTTTTTTTGTTGGTTTGTTTTGAATCTTCCCATTTCAGTTATCCTACCATATTTTGGTTTCATGTTACCTAATTTGGAATGCCAGTAAATATTCTCAATTATATAAGAGTTGGGTAGAATTATCAGCACCCAAAAAGCTCTAAAATCCCTTAGCCATGGACAAGAATATTTCTATCAAGTTGGCTTTCCTAGGTGCAATCATCTTGTTCTTCACCGTCTTCGATACAGGTATCTTGTATTTATTAAAAATGTAAGAGTGTTTGAGGGTTGAGTCGGGTCAGGTCAGATTATGACATTTTCTAGACCGAACCCAATTATTTGCATTATAAATTTTTCAGCATAAACAACCGTTATTATATAATGAATCCAACTCAACCCAACTCGACCATAAATTTTTTGGGATAGATAGTTGGTTCAGGTAGTTCGTGTTATTTATTCAATTTTTTTTTATTTTGATAAAAATAAAACATTAGTTTGTAAAATATATGTTTATTTATTTTCATACGTTTGGTTACGATTTGCAATTCAATTTTGTGTATATTTTGTAAGCAAACATGTATATCTTAAAATTAAACGTAAGTTTGATTGTATAAAGATTCAAACCAATAAGTTTTAGGGTTACCAAAGAACGAGAACTCAGTAGAACTCAATTCAACATATGTTTTGAAAAATTACTTTTACTAGATATTGTAGAAAATAAAATAATTATGAAATAAAATAAATACATATAATTGTATTGTACACAAAAATGCATATTTTAAAATTAACAATAAATTTAGATTGTTTTGGTTAAATCTAGTTTTGGGAACCCATAAACCAACTCAATCATAAAAGTTTTTAGTTATTTGAATGTAGTCCAAATAAGTTCATAACTGAACTCGAACTAGATTAGTTCGGTCAATCCAATCTAATTTCGGGAGAACCCTTAAACCAACTCAATGAGAAAAGTTTGTAGTTATTTGAATGCAGTCCAAATAAATTCATAACGTAACTCAAATTGCACAGATTAGGTTGAGTTGATCGAATTTTTTGAGTCATTAGATACATTTTGATATTAATTTGAGTATTACTTTGTTTGATGAACAGTGACAAGCAAACCATTGAGAATACAAAGAAATCATATTCATATTACGTGCAACATTGTCCAAGATTGCTTTAATCCTAAGGTTTGTGAGTGCAAATTTGGGCTGTGTTTTTGCATACCTAAGAGCCCGCCGCCGCACTTCAGCTTCCACCATGACAACATCAGTGATACCACTCAAAACTAAGACGTGGCTCTCAACAACTATTCAATAAATACCATTATTTTCATCGCAATATGCTTTACACAAATGAATACGACTGTGATAAAACCATGTATTTCAATATTACATATTAGATTAAATTGAAAAATTACTTTTTGTTTATGATTTATGAGTTCAAGTATGATTATTGTGGATGAGCGATTGAGGTAGATGAGAGATGACTGCGTGAACTGCGTCGTTTTATAGAACGTTTTATAGGGCCGTTACGTATCGTAGTCAGCCTCAAGGTTTTATGACGCATCTACTATGAAGAGGGTCTAGCCCTACTCTGACCAGTGCTTTACGTCGTCTGGTGACTGGCTTTCGTACCATTTGTAATGGCCCAAAGCAGACAATATCTGCTAGAGTTGGGCTTGGCTGTTACAAATGGTATCAGAGCCAAACACCGGGGGTGTGTTAGCGAGGACGTTAGGCCCTCAAAGGGGTGGATTGTGAGATCCAACATTGGTTGGAGAGGGGAACGAAACATTCCTTATAAGGGTGTGGAAACCTCTTCCTAATAGAAATATTTTAAAACCATGAGGCTAACGAAGATACTTTTTTATCTTTTGAGTTGTTCTGCTGGATCGGTCGTTCAAGACCTTTGGTCTCTATCCAGACCCGATGAATAAAATGGAAACACTTCTTATGCACTCGTTGAGAATGATTCTGATTTAGTTCATGACCTATTAGAAGTAGAAGGTGATCTGTTGGGATTGGGATCCTCACGGACCAAAATGAATGCAGTCGGTTTGATAGTGATCGAGTGACATTGCTTCTTCGGCCTGAACCTAGGAATCTCTTCGATATGATACAAAATGGATCAGCATCATAATTATTTTAAATTAATTAACCAAAAGATAACGCTAAAGACCAAATTGAGCATTACTGACAACTAGGAGTAAAATGTAAAATATTCGAACCAATAACCAAATGAAAACTAAACTTCGAAGTATAATAAAAATGTAACTGTGAGATCTCACATTGATTGGAGAGGGGAACGAAACATTCCTTATAATGTCGTAGAAACTTCTCCCTAGCAAAGACGTTTTAAAACCGTGAGGCTGAGAGCAATATGTAACGGCTCAAAACGGACAATATTTTTTAGCGGTGGGCTTGGACGGTTGTAACATATCAAAGAAGACAATTTTTGTTAACAGTGAGCTTAGACTATTGTAACAGATCAAAGCAAATAATATCTATTAGCGGTGGACTTGAGCTGTTGTAACCGGTCAACCCGAAAAATATTTCTTAAGGGTGAGATTAAAATGATATATATATTTTTTAATTCTTTCCATCCCGTGGAAGAAATAAAAACTTGATCCCAATTCATTAATTACATCCCTATTGTGATCTTTACATTAAGTTTGTAAATGGTAACCTTATTGTATTAAATTCATAACATCCCATTTAATGTTGTATTTCTAAAATTCATATTAGCAAATTAATTGAATATGGTCTCAAGATTATATAATGGGATGGACAACAATGAAACTAACCTCATCCCATCAAACCATTTACAATACAACATAATCGCATACAAACTTAGTTTCAACTTGGCTTTAGCTATGATATTGCTCCTCATCTCTTCTTTTGGTAATTTTCAACCTTGTTTCTTTTTCTTCTTTTTTTTTTTTCCTTTTTTGATATCCAAAAGTAGAGTTATATCAAGTCTTTTTACCGTTAATTTTGCACTTATACTCACCATTTTCTCATTAATTGCTTCATTTATTCTAATTAGTATACATGAAATAACCCATTGTGGTTTAATATGAAAAGAATATCAATTTCCATAAATCGAGCTTAATTGTACACTTAATTGAGCTATTTGATAAAATTCTAGAACATTTATGCTAAACCATGATGCTATAGCAAATCTGAAAACAACACTGCTTGCAAATCTGGAAATAAATTGCAAAACTTGATGCTGAAGCAATCAGCAAATCTAGAAATAAATTGCAAACCTTGATGCTGAAGTAATTCGGAAAGAAAACTTTTTGGGGATGACCTGAAAATTTTAATCCACATCAGAAGTCCACGTGGATCATTGGCTACCAAATTAGAAACATCCTGGGTGGATAATTTTGTCATTTCTCAGCCCTAAATTAGAAGAAACAAGCATTATAAAAGGAAAAGCATACCTAAAATAGCGAGGGGCCACACTTGGGGAGAGAAATCGGATTAGCAGCAGCAGCCTCCGCTGTTGTGAACTACTGTGAAACTAGAGAAGAAGAAGAAAATCCTAATCCAGCACCTGTTGACAACAGAAGGAACAGGAGACCAATAAGGATTGATTAGGGCAAAGAGGTGGACGTGAGAGCTCAAGGGAAGGGAACTTCCATTGACGAACGACAACAAACTGGGATAACTCTCTATTTCCTTATTCTCTTTTCTCATTCCATCAATTTTACATGATTGAGATGCGAATTTCTTTGTTTAATTCAGTTTGTATGGAGAGCTAAACTTTATAGGGTAGGCGAGAGAGTTTTATATAGTTTAACTATGCTGACGGTATGATTTTAGTTTATTAAAGAGTTGTTGTTAATGATTTACATGTGTGTTTAATTAACTACTTTACATACATCGTTGTTCTCTTATTCGGGAGAAGAGAGGAAGCAATGAAATCCTCTTTAATACTCTAGTTCCATAGCAAGAAAACTTGAAGGGTAATAATAGGGTTAGGAATAATTCTTCTCCTAGTACAACCATTATGAAAATAATCATCATTCATGACCCTCGGAGGTGGGCTTGGGAATCTATTAAAAGGAACTGAAATCTACCACAAAACTCAACAACTTATCTATTTAATCTCTCTTAGCCAAGCGTTTCTCATTATAGTTGATTTTCTCATTATTTAGCAGTGGCACTCTGCTTTAGTTTTGTTGAAGTAGTCAAAATCACCAACATCTATTTGAATGTTACCCAAAAACTCACTTAATTTCCAGCAATTAAATTTACCAAAAGGATAGGTTCTCTGTGGAATCGATAATTTACTTATTACTTCCTACTTGTGATAGTGTATACTTGCACTTAATCTTGTGAGCTTTACATCATTTTAATAAATACATCCACAAGCAATCGAGTTTTTGGTGCCGTTGCCGGAGAACCTAATTTGGTTATTTTACTTGTTGTAGATTTTCGTGAGTTGGAGCAAAAAAGAAGCCATAGTAAGCCATAGATGACAATTATAGCCTTCAAACAAAAACTAGAGTAATTGTGGTGAACGAGATAGAAACTCTAGTGTTCATCCATAACATACAACCACTACCTAAATTATGACCTAAAAATTAAAATTTGAAAACATAAGTTGTAGTTAAAAATTATATAAAACAATCTCCTAAATCCAAGAACTCGTGTCCAATTAGTAAATCCTAATGATAGTAGCTAACTTACAGTAATTGAAGCTCCACATGAAATAATTTAAAATTTAAATTACTAAACTAAAGTTTATCTTGTCTTTAATGAAGGATGAGTTCACTGCAATAAATATGGCATTCCATAGCTTTTAAGTATAACATTTTAAATATTATGTTATGAAAGAGGGAGAAAAAAAAAAAAAAACTGAACATTTCCCTTTTTGTTAAAAGATGGTGAAAAGTTGGGTTAAAAAAGAGAGGACATTTGGTATTTTTTAAGAAAGAAAAGTTGGGTTTAAAAAGAAAAAAAAAGGGAAAGGCGAAAACCACTGTCCAACCTTTCTTTCTCTCTTTCCCCTTTCCTTTACTGTTCAACCTTTCTTTCTCTCTTTCCCCCTTTCCTTTATTGAATGTTGTCCTAAAATATGTGATTCTCTTTTTCTTCCCATTTGGAGTTCACGCTTGTTTCCCATTTGGAGTTCAAATTATGCTAAATTGAAGTTAAATAAATCTATTTTTAATTGCTTTGATCCTAAGTGTTTGGTGCTTCTATTGACAGTGTTGTAAGTATTTACTTGCATCGCTGGTTTACATAAATATTTTTTTAGAAAAAGTTGTCTTGGTGGAATTCTGCTCCTATTCCTTAAAACGAGATCGTTAATTTCAGTGAACCTGTGATTGTGAAGTATGATAATACTAATATAATCATTTTAGTAGTTCTCATATCTTGTTGATGTTTGGCACATCATCCACATTATTTTTTTTTTTTTATGAAAATTGCAGGAACAAGTGAAACATGCTAACAAATTACTCCATTATCTGTTACTATTCCTTTCTCGACGTTGGACAACATTATAGAGACAATGGACTAGTAAGGCATCGACTGCACAACATATTAAAAGAGCTGGAAGTACCGAGCCTAGGCATTGTTATTGTCTCTATTCTTCTTCATCTGTAGTTTTTAGTAATATGTTTCTTAAATATTCCCTAAATTTTATGTTCATCAAATTGAATACTTTATTTTGTAATGGATAAGTAGATTGTAAAATTTGAATTATGAATGGAAGTCCCTTCATATTTATTGTGTTATAAAATATTCTTTCATGATAGATTATATTAAAAAAGTATTGTCTGAGTCATTTAATCAAAAATAAAAATTATAATAAAATTTATACCACATAAAAGAAATGTCATTAAAAAAATTATTACATTAATTATAGTAATTATAAATGATTAAATAACATTATCATAACATAAGATTAAAGCTATAAATACTATATTATAACATTAAGAAAATGCTTTTATAAGTTAAAAATAGCCAATATTTTAGTTATATTAAAAATATTATAGCTCTAAAAAAAATGCTATAAAATGTTTTTATAGCAATTTATATAAGCTATAGTATCATACTCTATTATAGCATTTTTTACAGCTATAAAAAAACGATATAAAAAGTCTCAGACTTTTAATAACATGGGCTGTCACGACGTTTGAAAAGCGTTATAAAAAGTCTGTGATAGCGTTTTTCATAAGCTATCATATTTATTATTTGTCGTAGTGGTTGCACTTAAGTTCATGAAATGTTTATAGACTCCAACTCTTAGTACTATTAATGTGAGTTTGTCATAAATCAAACTATGTTACATTCAATACAACTCCATTTTCTTGTCATACGAAGCAAAATAAAAGAACTAAATCAAACAAACTGATTAACTCAAACAAACTATTAACTCAAACAAACTGATGAACTGAGCCGAATAAATTCAACCCAACCCAAACTGATTAGTTTGATTCATTTGTTGGGTTGTAGTTTATTTGATAACACTTGCATATTAGAACAATTCAATATTACATGTCTTACTTACAAGTAAAATACTAAACCATCAACTTTTTGTTTTATAGTCCAACAATGGCTCAAGAAAATAGATTTCAAACTTGAGAGAAAAAAATATATTGAGTAGGAGTTAAAAATGTTGCATTATTTTAAAAAGGGCATTTGGTCTAGTGGTATGATTCTCGCTTAGGGTGCTAGAGGTCTTGAGTTCAATTCTCAGAATGCCCCTATGTTCATTTCTCAAAAGATAGTAATTACCGCGAACCTTGTGTAAATAATTTAACAGCGGTCTAAATCTAAAAGATATAATAATTGTTTATGGATTTCATTTATTTTGATTTAAAATGTGGTTTTTAAACATTGAACCAAGAAGAGATGAGAATAGCGAATGAAACATATTCAAGAAGCCGGACTTCAAATAGAGCATTACACAAATTGTTCTATTGTATTCTTTCTAGGAACTTTTCATTATGTTGTCCGCTGTCGTCAAATAGGTCATCTGTTGTCACAATCCTTGTAAGGAAGATGTGCTCAAATAACCGATGAAGAAGTTTCAGACAGCCATATGTTCGAATCATGTCACCTTGATGTGGTATTCTCAGGGGTCGAAGTGCAAAGCCCCATAGCCTATCCGTGGTCAGGAAGGCAGGCGAACCGCGCACATTGAAAAAAAAAAAAAAGATCTTCTTTTCTATCACACGTAGAATTATCATTCTTTTGTCTTTTGAAACCCCTTACCTTATCAGTCATCAGGCAGGTTTTTGGTATCATATATCGAGATAATTATTATGAAAAAGCTATTCCACTAGTGTGACTTAGATACCCTTTCTTTGTGGTATCAGTCATGCTATTTGAATAGCCTGAAGTCATCATAGCCTCTCCACCGGTTCCGAAGACTTCTTCAGCATCAATGTGCTCCAATGAAAGAGATCAGACCCTTTCCTGAACCAGAACCGGGCACAAAACGCCGAGGAGAAATTCGAAAGCGAGCTCTTTTCACGTATATCAATCTCGAAACCCAATTAGCTCACGGACTATCTCCTCAACCCTGGCGAGTATGAGTGCTTGGTAAGAGAGAATGTCGTATGAGAAAGACATTCGATTACGGCAACATTTGCAACTACCAAAGTGCACTAAACCTAGTAGAGATCTTCGACCTAACGATAATGGACTTTCAAGCCCATTTAATCAATCCGCTTTGTACATTATTGTTGAGCGAATCGGATGCACGTTAGGCCTAAATTCTCTCTCAGTCACCCGGAGACGAAAGGAAGATCAAATCCAAAGTTTACGAATCAAAGAGAAAGTGGATCTGAGTTCTACATGCTTTCATTTTCAAAAGCTTCGCTTGCCTACGGTACTTTATTTTGGAAGTGCAACAATACGGTCATCTCTTAGCCGTGTATAGAGAATTCCTTGATCATTTCCTTGGCGGATAACACAAATTAAATCGCTTCCCTGACCGCCCATCTTATGAGTCCATTCTTGTCTTGTTGGTTTGTTGTACTATTCTATGCCTCTCTGGATTGATAGAAAGACGTTCGGGAGCTGGGAGGGCCTATCGTGAGGGAACTTTCCTTTTCACGGTAGGCAAAGTAAAGCGGGAGCTGCATATGTCAATGGTGATCAAGGCAGAGCAACTCCTTTAAAAGAGGTTGGTTTTATCGAACTATTAGATCCGCTTTCGTTAAAGAAAAAATAGGAGCTCTTGGTTTGGCCGATGTCGATTTATATGACAATGCGGACTCGACTTAGGATGAGGATTCCGCTTTTCGTACTGCTGCTATGAGCCAAAAGAGCTGGTAAGCTATCTCGCTAAACGAAAGGAAAAAGCACGTACGGGTTGGCCTTGTTACAAGGGGCAGGGGCCAGCCAAAGAAGGTCAGTCGGACTAGGTTAGGACCCTTGATCCGGTTCAGCTAAGTTCATCCATGCGAGAATGTATGCGAATCGGTATCCTCTTTAGGACCGGTTGCTTCCTCTTTTTGTTTATATGTTTGGAGAAACCTACTAAGCCCGCCTTTCTTACCAGGTGTGATTCAATCTTTCAGCTCAAACTTTCCTATCGTTCGATGGAAAAGGTAGGAGTACGACTACCTTTTCCTTTTCTTGCCCGAGCCAAGGGATCATTCAGTTTCTACCAAAAAGTTCGCTATCTATTAGTTGCAGTAATCGAATGTATTTTTCATTTCATGTTAGCTCCTCTAAGAGCTTACAGGAGATCGAGCAGTCTTTCTTTCCCTACCTGGTATGCTTTCCCGCTTATCGTGCAACTAGCCAACTAGCCAAAGAGAGAGGGAGAGGGATCATGTCAATGAATTTGTATGTGCATTTTATTTATCCTGTACTTGCCTGCTTAGCTTTCTTAGCCAACATCTGCGGTTTCCTCCGAACCAAGAAGTCCTGCTTATCCATACCCGACAGTCACACTTTCAGCCGAAAGACTAATTTTTTTCATAAAGTCAGTTCATAGATCAAGAAAGAATGAAGCTGCTTACAGGGATGGTTACGCAATACGTCTTTTCATACTCGCCTTTTCTTTAACCCTGCTATCAACCTATTCATTCTCGCTTGTTGCTTTAAGGGGTCTCCCCACTGTAGATTACTCGGATTGGTTCTCGCGTCCCTGTGCCAAAAAGGATGGGCGAGTTTGATTTGAGTGTTCATCGATTGGGTGGATCCATATGCTCCGGGGG
>NW_019268581.1:751399-766580 GCF_002738365.1 Cucurbita moschata
GGGGGGGGGGGGGGTGAGACAAGGTGTAGCGCAGTCTAGTCAGCGCATCTGTTTTGGGTATGTTGTCCGCTAAAGGTTTTAGGAAAGGGGGTACAAATTTTCTACATAGGTCATCTGTGGTCACAATCCTTTTAAGGAAGATGCTCCCAAATAATCAGTGAACAATAGCCTTTAAAGAAGTTTCAGAGAGCAAGAAGAGGTAGAACAGAGAATAGAAGTGAGTCGTGCAAGGAAGAAGAAACTAGTAGGTTTAATTTGGGTTCGTTTGAACTAAAAAACGAACAAAAATTTTTCAAACGAATCCAAATTTAAGACTCACTAGCCCAAAGTTCATATGTGGTAAAAAAAAAAACATTCCGTGGCCCAACCCTTATTCGCAGTCCACATCCAACCATTTCTTTTTCAACCTACACGTGTGCTCCAGGCCAAACTCACGTAACTAGTCAAAATATGCGACCCATAACTGAACGAAAGACAAGTGTCACAATCGCACTCTTGCATTAGTGAGACAATGATTATGTTACATTTGTTCTAATCCAATGAACAAGTCAACCATGCAAAATTTAGACTGAATGAACAATAGCAATGTATGCTCGAATCACGTTTACAAGAAATATTTTAGAAAACGTGAACGAGGAAATACGTTAAAAACAATTTCAAATAAAGCAATGTTATAAGCTAAAAACGAAGAAACAACAACTGGTCACGTTCAACTATAGTACATTTTGGGACATTTTAGTCCTGATGGGTGTAGATATTATTTTGAGAACTAATCATACACCCCGTATTGGCACAACAATAAAGTAAAGGCCTATCTAAGATGAAAGTAAGTAAAAGGGGTTTGGAATGACCATGCCACCATGAACCACAAATTATTTACAAGAATAGATGAGACATCTAACATGCAGCCACAGGCAACTTGCCTCGGCCAATCATGACCGCGACATCTGCCCTTACACAATTTGTCAATATCTCTATCAACCGGCTCTTCATAAACTCAACGTTGTAGGATGAGGCTGACTTTAGGTCTCGCGACGCGCTTCTAGCTGATCTCAGTATTGAGGAGTCTTTTCCAACCTACTAGGAGCTGTTGAAAATCACTGCTCGGTTTGTTAACTCTTCAAGTCTTCTCTGTTGGTGTCTTTCCTACTTTCTTCGCTTGAAACAATTTCTTCTTTGCATGACGTCATACCACCTACTTTTACTTGATGTTTTCTTGGTCGGAATAATAACGTTTCAAGTTACTAACGTGGACAACAGGGTTAGTCTGTATCCATAGGAGCAATTGGATCCTATATGATGTTTTCCTAATCTTGTGGATAACTTCGACTAGTCCATAGAATTTTTGCACCAGTCTTTGGTTCTTGTTGCTTTGAACTCAAAGTTGATCTAACCTTAACTTATCATAACTCTCTATTTGCTTTGAAATTATCGTGGTTGACCCTTCTCTTCATCCGTCTGGATGGTATTTTTGCATGAATATGTGTTGCTTTAGTGGTTTGTTTTTGTCTCCCTTCTTCAGTAGAGGTGTTGGCTTGGTGTCTTTGCCAAGCATTTGAATGATCACTGGCAAAAGCCTTTGCAGGTCAAATAAACCCGACTGTGAACATGCCATTTTGCTATTTGTAGAATTCAACTAGCTCAGGCTGAGCCGCATGACATCTATTTGTGGTAGGCGACATAAAATTAATCTTGTGATTTATCTCTTTTGGTGGGGTTACACCCAATATCTGACCTTCTTGTTTTGGGTCGTTGTGTTCATGTAGTGGCAATAAAGTTTTTGTTGAGGTTGGCACACTTGAGCTCCCCCTTTTCAAATATAACAATGGCAGCAAGTGTAGATTCATCATGGCTAAGATTCTTTCTCAACTGTACTATCGTCATCATTTTCACCCCTCTTGGTTGATGGATGTTTGTCTGAATGATCGTTGGGTTAGACTCCGTTACTACTAGACATTTTGCTAGGGGCATGTAAATGACTTTGTGTTCAAGCAATCCCTGACTATTTGGGCTCTAGAATGTTGGATATGAAGGCTGACTATTTATAGTAAAAATCTGATAGAGATATGTATACTAAATAATTATATATAGTAGGCGGTTACATATAATGAAGCTATATATAATAAACTAAAATCATATGTATACCCATTAGTCAGTGCTTCCTAAATATACATTTCTCATTCTCCATATCCTCTCTTTGCATACCTGAAGTCATTAATCACAAAACCATTAGTCAATATTTCTTCTTACATTTTCTCTATCATGTTCTTTGTGTTCATTTAGATCAAGTGTGTGCGTTGTTTTGTGACTCTAATAACTTGTATCAGAGCGAGGAGAGATTCACCACGATCTGTGAAGATGGAAAGTTCAAAGACTGGAATTGAAAAGGTTGATGGATTCGACATCAGTTTCTAGAAGATGCAGATTGAAGGTTATCTATACGAGAAAGATATTCAGGAACCCATTTTGGGGGTGAAGCTGGATACCATGACCACGGAAGAGTGAAAGTTCAAGGATTGTTACGCCGTAGGGTTAATCTGGTTGACGTTGCCAAGGAACCAAAGAAAGTGCGATGGGAAATGGTCCATACAGACGTTTGGGGACCATCTCCAATTTCTTCATTTCTAGTACCAAAATTTCATGGATTAGATATCTCGCACTGTGCAACGACAACTCTCTATTTTCCTAAGGCTAGACAGATATCTCATGACCATTCTTTTCCTCCTCACCATATCTAGACACTATAACGTTGATCCAGTATTGTCTTATATAGTTAACGTTCACTCTTTAACGTCCAAGGACATTTTATAACTACCACGAAAATCAAAACATACAATAAATAAATACAAGTTTTACAACATATCATATACTACAAAATAGGGTTAGACTGCTTACTTGGTCGCGGAGAGACGTGTCATCGAGCTGAGTCATAGAGATATACGACTCTTTATCCTAAGAAAAAATCTATATAATTTAAAATCTTGCTGCTCTTATACCAATCTGTCACAACCTAAATTTCAAGTGTTCAAAACTCAAATAGAAACTAAAATTGAGAGTGAAAACAAATAAAAATAAAAGTAAATTAATATAAAATAAGAAAATGTTGTAAAATTTAAATGAGATTGAGAAAACAACAAAACATTAAATATAAAATTAAATTAAATTATAAGACGGTGTTGTTCAAATTTATCCAAACAAAAAAAAAATAATTGAAGGCTCCCTCATCTCCACCGTAAGTTTTACTACGAACCCATCCAAAATAATCACACCTGTGACTGCATCTCCTGACTTTAAACTGCTAGTCTAAACATGGTTTCGTCACGAAAGCTTTAGAGATAAATCTATCTTTACAAAAATATTTTTCTCTTAATTTATAATTAGTCATAAAAAGAAATAATTAGGTACAAATTTGGTCTAGAATTCAAAACTTTCAAATCTTATTATTCCTTAACCAGATTCAAATCCAGATGCTTGAACTCCTAGTAGCTTCAATAAAGTTGGTATCCTCTAATGAAACAGGAATTTCTCTTAAGATCATTAAATTCTTATAGACTCCAGGCTCAATATCATTAATACAATTATGTTTTATCTTGAACACGCCAAACATGAAACTAAAGTGTGTTCAATTTAACTCCATTTTATTGCCATCTTGAATGATGTGTAGGGTATATTCTTGATTTACAAAGTTCTTGTGACATGACAGTTCATATTAGTTAAGCTTTTTGCAAAATCACAAGTTAAAAGACAACAATGATGAACCTAGGTCTATTAGTCAATTCAAAGACAATTTCTTTCTCCATCTTATCGATAATAATAGTTCAACTAAATCCATATTATGCAAAGAAACAAGTTTACGACTCATAAAAACAACTACGTAAATTATGTCCTAAAAAGTTGAAAACATAAGTTGTAGTTGATAATTACACAAAAATTTCCCTAAATCCATGAATTCGTGTCCAATTAGTCAATCCTAAAGATTGTAACTAGCATATAGTAATTGAAGCTCCACATGAAGTAATTTAAAGTTCCCCTTACCTAACTAAAGTTTATCTCATCTTTAATGAAGCATGAATTGCATTGAAGTTCATGAAATGCTTATAGACTCCAACTCTGAGTACTATTAATGCAATTATGTTTCATATGAGTTTGTCATAAATGAAGGTGCATTCAATACAACTTTATTTTCTTGTCATACGAGGCAAAATAGAAAATTAAATCAAACAAATTAATGAACTGAACCGAATCAATCCAACCAAAATTGATTAGTTTGTTTCTTTTTTTGGGTTGTTGGTTTATTTGATAACCCTTGTATATTATAACAATTCAACTTTTTATTTTATAGCCCTCCAACTACCAAGAGAAAAATATATTTGAGTAGAAGCTAAAAATATTAGGTGTTCAAGAAAAGGCATTTGGTTTCATGGTATGATTCTCACTTGGGGTGCAAGAGGTTTTGAGTTCAATTCTTGAAATGCCCCTATGTCTAAATCTTTTATTATCTAAGAACTTCATATTCGACATTTTATACTTACCATCATGCTCTTAATACTCATAGTCTTTCTTAACATCCCATCCCAAGGCTTTATTCTCCAAGACAAATTCTACATCCGAGGACTTCACGTGTTTCCTGCAATACGATCTTAATACCTAGGCCTAAGGCTTCATACATGAAAGTTCAATTCTCAAAATGCCCCTTCAAGAGATTGTAGTATGAAAGACATTTACCAAGTAAATAAATACATTAAAATAACACAAGTGACACATATGTAAACTATGTTATTAATATTTTATTTCTATTACATCTTTCCTTATTTATGAAATAATGAGCGGAGATATTTTTCATTTTCACAATTACTGATGACGGGAGGTTTAAAATTTTTTAATGTAAGAATCGTGAGGATGTAGCTTAGATGGTAGAGTGCTCGCTTCCGATGTGGAAAGTACGGAGATTGATACCTTGCATCTCCAAATGAATCGATCACTAAACTTATGAAATAATGAGCGGAGATATTTTTTCATTATCACTAAATATATTATTCCATCTTTCCTTATTTATGAAATAATGAGCGTAGATATTTTTTCATTTTTACAATTATTGATGACGGGAGGTTTAGGGTTTTCTGATGTAAGAATCGTGGGGATGTAGTTCAGATAGTAGAGCGCTCACTTCTGATGTGGAAAGTACGGGGTTGATACCTTGCATCTCCAAATGAATCGATCACTAAATATATTATTTCTTTTCATGTTTTTCTTATTTACGACATAATGAGCAGGGATAGTTTTTCATGTCACTATTATTGATGACAAGACATTTAGGATTTTGTGACATAAGAATCGTGGGGATGTAGCTCAAATAGTAGACCGCTTGCTTTGCATGCGAGAGTTATGGGGATAGATACCATGCATCTCCAAAATAAAACTATCTATTATTAAATATATTATTGAAAATTATTTCTTTTCAATTTTTCCTTATTCATGACAGGTTGAGTAGCGATATTTCTTCATTTTCACTATTATTGATGATGGAAAATTTAGGGTTTTGTGATGCAAGAATTGTGGGGATGTAGCTTCGCTAAGCATGCGAGAGGTATGGCTTAGCATATGAGAGGTACGAGGATCGATACCTCGCATCTCCCAAAGAAACTATTTATTATTAATATTTTATTTCTATTCAATATTTCCTTATTTATGACATAATATGCAGAGATACTTTTTCATTTGAACAATTATTGATGAAGGGACGTTTAGGGTTTTCTGATGTAAGAATCGTAGGGATGTAGTTCAAATGGTAGAGCGTTCATTTCCCATGTGGAAAGTACGCGGATCAATACCTTGCATCTCCAATTCAATTAATTACTAAATATATTATTTCTTTTCAATTTTTTCTTATTTAGGACATAATGAGCCGGGATAGTTTTTCATTTTCACTATTATTGATGACGAGATGTTTAGGACTTTGTGACATAAGAATTGTGGGGATATAACTTAGATGGTAGAGCACTCGCTTTGCATGTGAGAGGTATGGGGATCGATACAATGCATCTCTAGATTTTCTTCATTTTCACTATTATTGATGATGGAAAATTTAGGGTTTTATGATGCAAGAATTGTGAGGATGTAGCTTATGATGGGAAATTTAGGGTTTTATGATGCAAGAATTGTGGGGATGTAGCTTAGATGGTAGAGCTCATTTAGCATGCAAGAGGTAAGGGGATATCCCGCATGTCTAAAAGAAACTATTTGTTATTAATATTTTACTTCTATTCAACCTGGGAAATTTAGGGTTTTATGATGCAAGAATTGTGGGGATGTAGCTTAGATGGTAGAACTCATTTAGCATGCAAGAGGTAAGGGGATATCCCGCATCTCCAAAAGAAACTATTTGTTATTAATATTTTACTTCTATTCAACCTTTCCTTATTTATGACATAATTAGCGGAGATATTTTTTCATTTTCACTAGAATTGATATAAGTATTGTGGGAATGTAGGGTTTTCTGATATAAGTATTGTGGGAATGTAGCTTAGATGGTAGATTGCTTGCTTAGCATGCAAAAGGTACGGGGATCGGATCAATACCCCATATCTCCAAAAGAAACTATTCGTTATTACTATTTTATTTCTATTCAATTTTTACTCATTTATGATATAATGAATAACGTTATTTTTTTATTTTCACTATTATTGATGACGAGATGTTTAGGATTTTGTGACATAAGAATCTTGAGGATATAGCTTAGATGGTAGAGCGTTTGAATCCCATGTATGAAGTACTGGGATCGATACTATGCATCAACAAATGAAACGATTACTAAATATATTAGTTCTTATAAAATTATCCTTATTTACGACATAATGAGCGGGGATAGTTTTTCATTTTCAATATCATTGATGACGGGAAGTTTAGAGTTTTTTTTATGTAAAATCGTGGGAATGTAGCATGTGAGAGATACGAGGATCGATACCTCGCATCTTCAAAAGAAACTATTCGTTATTACTATTTTATTTCTATTCAATATTTTCTTATTTATGACATAATGAGTAGCGATATTTTTTCATTTTCACTATTATTCATGACGAAACGTTTAGGGTTTTGTGACGTAAAAATTGTAGAGATGTAGCTTAGATGGTAGAGTGCTCGCTTTGCATGCGAGTTGTACGGGGATTGATAACCTGCATCTCCAAAAGAAAGTATTTAATTTGTTATTATATTTTTTCATTTTCACAATTATCGATGCCCCGCATCACGAAACCAAACTATTTGTTATTAATATTTTGATATTTTTTTATTTTCACTATTATTGATGATGGGACATTTAAGTTTTTATGATATAAAAATCATGAGGATGTAGCTCAGATGATAGAGTGCTTGCTTTGCATGCGAGAGGTACGAGGATTGATACCTCACATCTCCAAACATAAGACTATCTATTATTAAATATATTATTTCTTTTCAATTTTTCCTTATTCATGACATGTTGGGTGCATCTCCAAAAATAAGACTATCTATTATTAAATATATTATTTCTTTTCAAATTTTCCTTATTCATGACATGTTGGGTAGCAATATTTCTTCATTTTCACTATTATTGATGACCGGAAATTTAGGGTTTTGTGATGCAAAAATTGTGGGGATTCAGATGGTAGAACAGTCGCTTAGCATTCTAGTTCCAATAAGTCCTCTCTCTATATGTGCTTATGGGACATTACTTAATAATCCTTATGTAAGTATCTTTCCTCTCTCTATATGTGCTCGTGGGACATTACTCTCTTTTATCTTCTCCACGACTCACTTTGGAACACTTTTATAGATAGTTTCAACAAACTTACTTTGCTCGTGAATACTTTGGAGTTCAATATTTATAGTTGGAGAACGCTATTCAAATTGATATGGTTGAATCTTACAACAAAGTCTAATTGAGCCTCCCTCTATTAGGAGATAACTTCGAATCAAATTCTTTAGTTTGGATAATGGTTGCATTGTTTTAGTCAAACAACCGAGACTAGTGTATTACCAATAGTATAAACTTTTTGTACGTGTATTTTCTTACATATTAACAATTATATACAAATAATAATTAAATTTATGAGTAGAAGTTTGGATGGAGTGAGTTTTATTAAATAGGTAATCTTAAATTATATCTAAAAATATATAAGATTTTTTTTTCTTTTTCTTTTTATATACATTTAGGAGAACAAAACAAAGATTCAAGAAGTGTCATTCATGCCATGTTTTAATCTTTATTCTTTCTTATTTCTCAAAGATTAAAAAAAAAAAAAAGTTATCCTCTCTCAAATATGGTTCGTTATTTGATTATTTTCTTTTGAGTGAATTTTAAGTGTAACACATTCTCTACTCAGGTAAGTGCAAGATGCAAGCTTCACACTAAGAGGAATCAAAGTCCCAAGTATCAACGTCATTAAGTGTCAATTTTTATTCTTCATCTCAACATAAATTAAAGTTATTTTCGTGAAGATATCTATTTATGAAAGAAAAATATCTCAGAGTCATAAAAATAAAAATGAGATATAGATACTAGACATAAACATGATACCAAATAGATATGGTAACATGTCATTCTTAAAAAACTAGGACACCGATGTGACAATGATACATTAATTAAAAAGAATTATTTCATAAAATTTATTAATTTTATATTAGAAATAAATTCTACAAGTAAGTTTATATATTTGTATACTTAAAAAAAAGTTTAATGTACGTTTCACTCTCAAAATATATTCAAAGTCAAGTGTCTGATACGATGGATTATAAATTTGTAATGTATCCATTGTATTAACAAGTGTTCAGTACATGCCCAATGCGTGTAATATTAGTAACACTAAGTTATTCTCATGCTTTCTTTACACCCATTTAAAGTAGTTTGAAAACTAGCACGTCAAATATTATAATTGACTAACTACAACTTCAATTTTGTGCTTTAAGGATGGTTTTGACCAAAGAGAAATAAAATCCTTAATTTAGTACATAGTAGCAAAGATGGACAGGAGAATGAGTTATTCTCATATGGAAATAGATTTAACCTAAGTTATATCTCATATCCTCTCTTAACCAATTATTTACTTTTATTTAGCATGTTTTAGATAGATACGTCCATCCATAGCAAAACAATAAAATAAAATAAAATAAATAGAATAGATTAAATTAGCCCAAAGTAATGACTAACATAATTAAAAAAAAAAACATAAAGGATGAATGGATTAAATTGGCTAATTGCTAACATAATTAAAATAAATAAATAAATAAATAACAAACACACCCCGTGTTAAACAGTTTTGATATATAGACATTTCAAGACTTTACTCATGCAATATTCCCATGAAATCTAACACTAGAGCATTATAAAATTTAGAGAAATGATTGAAATTGATGTCATGTTCATATAGGTTGACTTTAATACAAAGGACAAATCGAACTTTCTTAAGGATAAATTGGGGACACCAGCCTAAGCTAATCAGGTAGATGGCCTTACCATCCGTATGGTTATATTTGATGTTGACTGTGACCGTGGTTCTGCAAGTGTCATATATATTGATATGTGTGAAATGTTTGTGAATTGATATGCTTATGATATGTCATAATATGTGAATTGTATGATAAGACTTACGGTACCATGTGTTCAATGGTATATTTGAGATAGGATACAAGAATGATGCACTAAACGTAATGTAACGATAGGAGTAAGACATGTTCATGAAACGTTATGGTTTGGTTACGTATCGAAGTGCTATGGGTATGACAGATTGATAAAAACGATATGGTCACGATGGATTCATAAGACAATACGATTAGGTTATGGGTAGAAAGGGATAGGATTATGATAGATTGATAGAACGATAGCGTTACGATACGTTCCTGTAATGTTATGACTAAGGTACGTTCAGGTAACGACACAACTATGATATGTCTAAGGACGTTAAGGCTATGATAAATTAGGGAAGGATATAACCACGAAGTTTTTACGATATGAAATGATTATGATACAACATGTGAAGTACGGATATATATCCAACAAGTGTCAAAGAGGGACGTGAGAATAAATTATTCTCAAGCTTTCTTTACATCGGTCAAAGAGTATTTGATAAGCTTTCAAAATTAAGGGTTTTCTTTTTTCTTCTTCCTTCTTTCTCCCTTTTCACGTTTAATTTTTTTTAAAAATAAAAAAAAGTTTAATGTGAGAATGAAGAAGTTAGAAAGGAGAAAGAAATGAATGTAATAAAACTTTTCCGTCGATAGGAATGGAAATGGTGAATGGGTCCTTGATGATGTCGATCGCTATACTCTGGTTTTGGATGTAAGTGATGATTATCAGCAATATGAGTTATGTCAATACCACACTGTTATCAAGAGAAAGTAAAGTAGAGTAGAATAGATCAAGCAATCAATTTGTTGAGAGTACTGTAAGAGGCACACAAGTAAGAATGTTGGATATAACTACTCTTTCACATCTGAGGGATGAGTCTCATAGAAACAACTATAATATCAAAGAAACTTTGGGTGGTAGTGATTACTTGCATTGGTGGCTATGGTATCCCAGACACATGTAACATGATTTTTCTTGCTCAAATATAGCTTCATTTGTCTTAAAAGTTCACTTTTGAGTAATCCTGGAAGGCTTCTTAATTTGCAGCCTTTGGTGAAGATGATCACTCCGAGGTGGGTTTGTTAGTGAAGATGCAATTATATAATCAGGGTTTTATATCAATAGTTCCATTTATATCTATCAATTGTTGGGTTTTATGTCCTAAAACTCATAGTTTGTAAACAAAACATATTCTATTTTCAATAAAGTTATTATTGTTGTTTATTCAGTAAAGATTGTTATTAAATAAAGTGAACTTTACTATCATTAATCTAAATTCAATAAACTAAGAATACTCTGGCTATAGTATTATTACTTGAACTATATGTAGAGACATAAGAGTGGATCAAGTTCAAGTATATAGTCAAAATGATCTATAGTATAAGGATAAGGCTGAGTACCTTATTCTGGGACACTATGGATGCGGCCCACTTTTGTATATGATATAAACAATGTGATCACTAAATTGTACATGTAGAGACATGTGAGTGGGGGCGTCCTATGCAATGAGTATTGCATAAGATCGGACCATGAAGAAAACCACTCTCACTTTATAATGTCGTTTACTGTTGAGACTGATTTTCTTTTCATTCGATAACCTAGGTAACTCGGTTTTAATCCTAAGCTAACCATGAACTCCTGTTTATTCGGAATTATCCTTAGATTTGCATGGGTGAGAGTGGCTCTAGTTCGCCGACTCAATAGGCCTCCCATTTCAGGGGTAAGACTGGGTGAATGGCCGAGGACGTGGGGTGCAAGATGGAATTCACTCCTACCCACTTTTAGGGATAGAAGAGAGGTAGTTCCCTTAAGCACTGACTCCAGGTCTTGAACAAGGGGCCCCACCCTCTCATTGGCCTGAGAGGGATTCGGTTTACTGGTTGGACCATAAACCAATTGTTCATTAGAGGATCAGTGAGACATAAGGAACAAGAAGTAACTTCAGGAGTAAAACGGTAAATTGACCCAGCTCTAGTTACGAACAACTTGTGAAGGATCGACTTACTAATCATGGTTATATCAGATAGACAGAAATATATCTATATGAGGGGAGTGCAACTACTAGGCTATAGTGGAGTGTCCTAGTAGTTAACGAATGTTGGTTAACCAGGTTAATGAATTTAACCGGTTAATCTTGGATTGTTGGTGCCCATGATCTATAGGTCCATTAGGTCCCTCTGCTAGCTCATATCGGACTAAACCATAGAACAGTTTGACGAGTGAGTTCGAAGTGTTCGAATTCAAATTAGGGAATATGCGTTACATATATACGATATATTTAACCGCATTTTTGTTTTATTTACGAATTAAACAAAAAGAGAGAATCTGAGATATTTAAATAAGATTTAAATATCTTAATCAATTATGTGTCGGAATTGATTGGGATTGGCATTTGAATTAATATTAAATATTAATTAAATAGTTTAATTAATCATTTAATGTTACTTTAATTTGAAATTCATTATTCAAATTAATTGTTGAATTAAAATGAAGAAAGTTAAAATGTTTGAATTCATGAAAAAATCCATGTTAGTGAAGTTTTGAGGTGTCAAAATTTGGTTCAACTAAACTTGCATGCGTGCCAAATAAACCCCACAAGTTTGAGTGGAATTTTGAGTGTCAAAATTTGGTTAACTCAAACATGCATGCTTGCCACATAATCTCAAACATTTGAGTGAAATTTTAAGTGTCAAAATTTAGTGATCTCAAATTTGCATGAACATGCAAACATGACTCTAGGTTTTCTTCTTCTTGATGAAAAACCTTGAGAAAAACCTCTCACAAACACTCTCTTCACATATACAAAATCCCTCCCAAGTTTAGTCACTCACCAGATTCCACAATCCCGTTCTAAGGCCGGAGAATAGTGGAGAAGACACTAGTGGTGGTTCGAAACCGGTTCGTGAGGAAAAAGGAGTTTGAACTAGAAAAGGTTAGTATCTAAACTCATTAAGTTTTAATACTTGTGAACATGCTGGTTTTTTTACTATAATTGATGTTCTAAAAGTGCCTAAGATCCAAATTGCTTCCGCATGTGTTATATTAACACTATCATAAATGAAATTTATGGTGTATTTTTTGGAAATTCAACAATAATCATCGGTTATTTGGTTACCATTCTAAAGAAATTCAACTTTCGACCTTTTGTGAATGCTCAAAGCTACATGCAAAGTACTGTTGATTATGATCCATAATACTCACCGACTCGAAATTGAGGTTTGTTCATGTTTAAAAATGTGACAAACCAAAAGACAAGATGTTAATTAATATTGTTTGTGATTGTTGTTGTGAATTCTTCATCTTTGAATACATATTTTGGTTGGCTTATGAATTTTTCCATCCTTTAAAAATATTATTGTTTTTAGTTCGGGCCTAATTTCATAATAGGCGATTGAATCACAATATTGCAATATTTTAAGTTACTTTTAAGATTAAAGGTTGATGAATAAAGTAATTACGGCAAGTTCTTTTTATGCATCTTATTTTGATCTAGCACATAAATGCTTCCTAATTATTTTATTTATTTTTTTATGAATTAGGTTATGAAGATCATTTGAATTTTAAACACTTTAATTCAAACAATATTTAATAACTAATCATTTTAATATTTATACTCAAATATACTAACAAGTACTAGTAACACTAGTCTCAATGACTTAAAGAATACAACTATTATCTCGAACTATAAAGAATTTAATTCCAATCTATTCTAATGGACAAATGCTTTATTAGACTCTATTGTAAGATTTCACTTCATCAAATTAAGTAGTGGTCAACTACAACTATAAATATCAAATTCTTAAGTATTCATGAACAAAATTGGCCTAACAATGTCTCTTGGAACTATTTACCAAAGGCGTTAGAATGAGCCGTGTGGAAGGGTTGCCTTAGATTCTTTAGTACCAATTAAGGATGTCAATATCCTAGTAGTACAGAATGCAGGAAGGTTCGTAGTTGAAAAGAATAACGAGAATAGTGGAGATCGTTTCATCTACAAGTGTGTGGTGAACGGTCGGGTTGGTATGACTAGAGAACGTTGTCCTCGCATAATTTATATTATTGTGATAGAAGTTATAAATAACGATGATATTCCCTGGTCTTTTATTACAAAGGTGCAGAACTTTCTTTTTGTGCATGTGATATATCCATCGCCACCTACTCCTAAGCTCTCATCTTTTAAAGAAGTTCTCGAGTTCCTTGTCCACAAGTAGCAATACAACTACTAGAATGCTATCTCTACTTATAATAAGTCCTCTCTCTCTCGAAATATATGTGTGTGTTTGTGGATGTATTACTCTCTTTTATTAATGAAATATGGCATAGTCATAATGATATTATGAGTATCTTTTCTATCCCTCCCTTCCTTATCCCTATATAAAGAATATGAAGATTATAAGTAGAAGTGTACCAGTAATTTGTTACTTTTGAACTTAAAAGGCCTATAATTCAATTTATCTTTGTTATCAACAATAATTATCAAACGGTATATAATTTTGTCCAAGTAAGGTCGCTTCTCATTCCCTGTATGATATCATAACACAAAATCGATCAGAAGGGTTAACGATAAAATGATAACAAAAACCCATTCGTCGAACTAACTATAAAGGAAGGGTTGGTTGGAAACCATGTCTATACTTCTTTGCTTTAATCATAGGTAACTAAAGATATATAAGAACAATAGAATATGGCATGCCCGGTCAAAACATAAAAAATTTGTTGCCATGTTATAGTTAATGAATATGGTATGCACAAAGATCCGACGTCACACTTCATGATTGGAGACCAATACAGTGAGCTATGGTCGTCCATACAGTCCTTTGGTCTAATTATGTCAAGCAAATGTTGTAGCAAGCAAAGAGTTTTTAATAAGTTCGCTATGGCAAAGAGTGCGATTTAAGGCACAAATGTCTCTGATGTGAAAGGCGCACCAATTCAACGAGATTTAAGTAGCCATGAATAAGACACATGATACAGCTTGTAGACGAAATGATATCCATGACTCTTGTTATTTTCTTCTACTACAAACCTTCTAGCCTCTTGCACTTTTTTGTCATTGACATCCTTAATTGAAATTAGAATTGAAGGAAACACTTCTCCACAACTCATTATGGAACACCTTTGATAGATAGTTTCAACAGATTTACTTTGCCGAGAAATATTTTAAAATTCGATATTTATAGTTGAATGCAACTTAAATTGATGAAGTGAAATCTTACAACGGAGGTTAATAAATCGTTTGTCTATTGGAAGAGAGCTTGGAATTAAATTTTTTATAGTTGGGATAAGGGATATTTTAGTCCATTGAAGTATACTTTTTAGTTCTAAAATAAATTAATTTTTTAGTTTAAAATAAATTGATTTTTTAGTTTTAATTTTAGTCTGAATAAATTAATTTTGATGTGGTGTTATGTATTTTAATAAAATTAATATTAACTTAATCAACAAAAATTTGTATATTTTTTTTTAAATTATACTCTAAATTAATAAAAATACCATTGAACTTTGCACTTTATCTAAAAAAAATACTCATAATTTTTTTTTAAAATACGGTTGAATTTTCAAAAAAAAAAAAAAAAAAAA
>NW_019268581.1:766590-784591 GCF_002738365.1 Cucurbita moschata
AAAAAAAAAAAAAAAAAAAACTTCAAAACTACTCTTTAACAAAAGTGTTTAAAAAAAGATAGATGGGAAGAAAATTGTGTTCATGGGGAGGAAATTGAACGTTATTTTAGGGGAAGGTTTTCAAGATCAGTATAAGATCCTGAAAACATAACAAGAAGTAATATCCTAGCTTAAGGTCGCGATTAAGAACATACTAGTAGTCTACTTACTAAGTTTTACTCACTCCATGTTTATCATTTTTTTTCAAGTAACTAAGAGTTGGTCGTGGATGAGAGCGGACTTTGGAGTGTGGGCCATGGACTAACCTCTGTTTTTAATCTAGTATTTTTTGTTCTTCGTTTGAGTCTGCTTCTTATTTTGTGTTTGTAACGAGTATGTATATGTAACACCCCTAAAATGAAGGAAATTATCTCCCATACGAACAAGCCACTCATGAAAGACCCAAAGGATAGAAAGGAAAAAAAATTAAAGGATTAAGCAAGAACAAAGGACTTAGTCCAGTCACTCGTGTACCCTAACAAGTGATTTTTCAAGGAGTTAAAAAGCCTTTTGAAAAGGATTGGAAAGGAAAAAGTAAATCAAAAGGGCAAAAAAGTCATTTGATCCATTATCAAGAATCTTTCCGGATTTGTAATTCCTTATCTAGAAGGAATCTCAAGATTCAAAAAAAGGAAAAAATGATAAAAAAAGTGATGAGAAATTTGTAGAAAAATTATGGATTTTTCGAGAAATAATAAAATATTCGAAAAGTGGCAAATTACCAAAATACCCCTGGAAGAATGGATAATTATAGAAATGCCACTCTAATTAGAATCAGAGCATCTACCGTGACCATTCGAGCAAAATCTTTCGAACTCAAATCTCAACCGTCGAATTTCCTCCAAAATTTGATATGATCTAGAACGAACACGTACGGATCATCACATCCAACGACTAGTATTCAAAGCCAAGGTCGGTAAGGCTATGATCGGAGTTGATATCTCCAAAAATTATCCAGAAAGTTCGATCTCTAAATAACGAAGATGCTGAAGCTCTCAATGTCGGTTTAAGCTCCTCCTATAAAGTCGGAAGTAGGAGCACAATACGGAAAAAGAATCGAGAAAGGTCGATCCCCCAATTGAAGACAATAAGCGTTTAGATTATGGGTCTCCTACTCTCAAATTTCTTCCAAATTCGAGAGCAATCCTCCACCATTTCTCTTCAAACTTGTAAGGACCGGGTTGACTCGATGACTCTAAAAAGACGGGTAATTTTTTTTTTTTTCAACAAAATAAAACAACCAAAACTTAAAATATATCAAACATTATATCAAAATAAAGTTTATACAAAGTATTTTAGAACACAACACAACACAACAGTTAAAACACAAGTTAAGGGATGACACAAAAGGGTAGAAGGACGACGGGTGAGATTTGTCTATGGCACCTGCTCCAGAGTCCGCTCTCGACCTTGACCAGCTCCTTATTTCCTGAAAAAAAAAATGGAGAATAAGGAATGAGTACAAGACTCAGTAAGCAGCCTACTTGTAGGCTCTTAATCGTGTCCTTGATATGCTAGGGTACCACTCTTTTTGTTTTCTTGTTCTTGTTCTTGTTCTTGTTCTTGTCGTAAGTTCTTGTTATGTTTCTTAGTTCGTTCTCCAAGACACTCCCCTTAAGATTTACGGTACTTGACATAAACTTGTCAACCTGTGTCCGAGGCTTCATACGTTCCAAACGACACAGTCTTAAAACCTACGCTCAAGGCTTCTTACGTTCCAAGCAGTGTAGTCTAAGTCATACGCATAACATACCATGGGAGGTCTTAAGAGATTCTTAATTCATGGCTAGGGTAACTTACTCTCTTCTTGCTCCATCGTGGCCATAGGTTCTCCCCATGATAGACCATAAAGGTCACGTGATCGATACATGCATGAACATGGCATAAACCATAAAGGTCACGTGATAGATACATGCATGAACATGGCATAGACTATAAAGGTCACATAATCTAACAAAGACCATATAGGTCGTGTGATCGGTGCATACATGAACATGGCATCCTGCAAATCATAACATGGTGCAAGGCATTTCATCTAGGTGAGGGGAATGAGGCCAAACATGACATCCTGCAAAGAAAACACGGTGCAGGGCATCCCACCTAGAAGAGGAAAAAGGCCTCCTTAAAAAGCACCGCATGGTGGGAGTTATGGGCCACAATTAGACATGCTTAGAGTAATACCTAGCATTCTTGAATTTTGAGTCTTGAGGACTTTGGTCCCTTATGTTTGAGTGGTACTTAGCATTCTTGTTGTCTTGGTGGTTGTATAGCTTGTTCTTGATTCTTAATCTTATAAGTTTCTAAGATTCTTATTTTCTTGAGGCCTAAGTTTATTACATTCGTGATCATATGAACCCATCGTAATAACTAGCATGAGTTATTCTAGAAGGTCATAAGTTTATAATGGGCTCCTTAAAGGGTTCTAGAAGGGTCTTGAATCTCGACATGTTTTCTTTAGGCGTTTTCTTAAGTTCCATCTTGGCTTATGTTCTAAAACTTGCTCCAACCAACTTGAAATCTTGAGTTTATCCTCATGTCATATAAAATAGACCTTATAGGACATGGTTGGTGATTTGGAGCATATTTTGACCTTGGCTAGGATATGACTTCTTGTTTTGTTTTCAGGAACTAACCCTTAGAGGTTGTCATGTCATGTATTGTGTTTTAGTCCTGAAAAAACTTTCAAAGTAACCCTTAGTTTTCTCCCCATGAGGGCATAGGTGACATTATCACAAACGTGGCATCCTGCTAGCATATCGTATTGCAGAGCATCTCATTTAGGTGAGGAAAATAATAAGTCCATCATTAACACCTGCTCGTGGTACATATAGCAGGACATCCCACCTAAAGAGGAATAGAGATCTCGTGGTACACTTCATGATGGGAGATAATGGTTACTCCGAGCATGGATCCTAGCAACTTGTTAAGCATACCATCTGCCTTAACCTAGGCGTTTCCTTGTATTCTTGGGGATCCTAGGTTTATGCATAACGTCTTGGGTCAAACTTGAAACCTAAAGGTTCTTCTTAGGAGTAGTCCAACAGAACCTTGTGCACTTAGAATCTTATTAGCAACCAAGGGTACCTATGGGAATCTCTTATCTCATGGGTACCTCGTTAGTCATCCTAGGAGGTAGAGTCATGTGGATCATGATATACATTTTTCCCCATATCTTGGTTTTACTATCTAACGTTCCCAATGACTCCCAAACTTTATTACCTTATACAACATCATGAGATAAGGATTTATACAACATTTTATAATGTTGGGAGGTCATTTAGGGCTTAACCCGTAGGTAGTCTTCCTTAGGGGAATTATGGCCATTTTACCCTAATTCTTGGTTTTGCTACTTAACGAGTTCCAGTGGCTTTCAAACTTCACCATCTCATCAATCATCATACAATAAGATCTACTGTAGAGTTTTATAGCATTTGGAGTTCATCTAGGTCATGAACCGTAGGTAGATATCCTTAAGGGCATTATGGTCATTTTGCCCCGTTTCTTGGTTTACCTACTTATCCTTATCCATTGACAACTAAATTTCATACATAACCTAAACATGCTATAATATGCTCATCATTAAAATTTCATAGGCATCAGGGCTCATTTAGTGGGTTATTTTAATGTTCCTTAAATCCCGAGCAATTTGGTCGGTTCAGCGCCTTAACTTACGGTTCTTTGAGTTTTTCTTTCATAGATCCTTGTGTAATACTCGGTTTAGGGTTCATATGAAAATCCAAGCGATTCCTACAAGTATTTTTTAAGAAAAGTCCAAGGTGGCTACTTACCTCATCGTCGACGTTCGGGACCTCCGTTCTTGAGTTTCCAGTATCCGAATTACTTCATATTTCCTTTCACAGACTCCTTATTATGTCTACTTTCTGGAACCATAAAGTTTTTCATGAGAACCGATCTGGAAGGGGGTTAAAATTGAGAAACACCGAGGGAAGGTCAGATTTTGGGCTGACTTGGCCGGTTCAACTGAACCGCCCACGTCATCATCTTCTTCCTCTGGACAGGAGGAAGACGCGCGCGTCCTTTGCGCCGCCGTCTGAAAGTGGCCTTCCACAGCCTCGATATCTTCATTTCTCCCCTCGATTTCTTCATTAAACTTAACGATGGTTTTACAAGGAAGAGCTTGGGATTGATTTCATACCTTTTCGTTGATCACAGCCTAAGATATTATGCTCCAAAGTTCGTCCAAAATCATTTCCTTCACCGGAGCTAAAACAGGGGATTTCTTATCGGGTAGCCGATTCTAGGGGTTTTCAAGGCCCGATTTCTTCATGGAACCTCTTCCATATCCTTTCCTCAAGCTATAGAAACTTTTTTGGAGGAACGTCTTTGAGTGTGGATCCTTAATTTCCAGAAATCGTTCTTGGTATGCAACTCACCCGAAACGCCAAATTTTCGATCTCTTGGAAATCTTGTTCTACGACGTTTCAGCTCTCGATTCCTTCATAGAACTTGTGGGTAATCTTGTTTAGAAACTATAGGAATAAGTTTGAGGAGGAATGGTGGAGAATTGCTCTCGAATTTGGAAGAAACCCGAGAGTAGGAGACCCACAAACTAAATGCTCATAACTCTCGAATGGGTGCTCGAACTTGCTCGAGTCTTGTTCCATATTGTTGCCCCTACTTCAGAATTTATAGGAGAAGCTTAAACTGACATTGAAAGCTCAAGATTCGTCGTGATTTGGAGATTGAACGTTCTGGATAATTCGTCGGCAAATCCGCTTCGATCAGGGCTTTACCAAGTTTAGTTTTGAATATCAGCCGTTGGATGTGATGATCTGTCCGTTGTCTAGATCTTATCCAAATTCGGGGAAGATCCAACGGCTGAGATTCGAGTTCCAGAGATATTTCTCAGATGGTCACGGTAGATGTCTGATTCTTATCAGAGGGGCATTTTCGTAATTATCCATTCTTCCAGGGGTATTATGGTAAGTTTCCACTTATCGAATATTTTAATATTATTTTTCCTGAAAAATCCATAATTTTTCTAAAAATCCTTCGTTGATCATTTTTCCCTTATTGAGCCTCTTGAAATTCCTCCTAGATAAGGAACTAAAAATTCGGGAAGATCCTTCATAATTGGAAAAATGACCTTTTTGCCCTTTTCACTTACTTTTACTTTCCAATCCTTTTTCCATAGGTCTTAAACTCCTTAACATTACTTGTTAGGCTATAAGAATGACTTGCTTGAGATCATCACCCTTGCTTAATCCTTTAATTCCTCCCCTTTTGATCATTAGGGTCTTCCATGGGCAGCTTATTCTTGTTGGATCTAATTTCCTTCATTTTTGGGGTGTTACTCCTTAACATTACTTGTTAGGCTATAAGAATGACTTGCTTGAGATCATCACCCTTGCTTAATCCTTTAATTCCTCCCCTTTTGATCATTAGGGTCTTCCATGGGCAGCTTATTCTTGTTGGATCTAATTTCCTTCATTTTTGGGGTGTTACAAAACTTATTCCTACAGTTTCTGAACAAGATTACCCACAAATTCTATGAAGGAATAGAGTGAAAGTGCCCAGAATATTCCCCCAATTCAATCCGCCATTGAAGAACTTCAAGAAAAACTTGAAAATCGAATCCGAGGATACATGATGACCGTCGAGCAAGAATGATTCCAATCAGTTTCTGCACCTCCAAGAAATGCTTCCATAGAAGACCACGAAGAAAAATAACCTCGAGAGCGTGCCAAATTGAAGGAAATAGGTTTCAAAATTAAATTGGGGATAAGAGTCAAAATTCCTATCTACGATCTCTTTTCCTTCAAATTAAGGATTCCTCTAACTTCAGAGAAAGAAGTTGAGTAAACTTGATGAAGGAATCGAGAGCTGAAACGTCGTAGAATAAGTTACCCACGAGATCGAAAATCTAGCATTTCGAGTGAGTTGCATACCGAGAACGATTTCCTATTTCTTTAAGTTATCAAATAAATCCCTAGCCCTTTCTTGTAACATCCATCCTTAAGTTTCACGAGGAAATTATATAAGGTGGGAGTTATTGGAAAACTTTAGTTAACTATTACATCTTATGCCTCAAGAAAATTTGTGTTGTCGTTCCTTGTTCTGTGTTTTCGCATCAAGGTCATTTCTTAAAGGTCCTACCGGGAGTTGAACCCAGGTCGTTGGATTCAAAGTCCAAAGTGCTAACCACTACACCATAGAACCCCTTGTAAAAATTTATTTTGGAATGATTTTCCTATTTTATGCAGATTCCACAAGAAGAGAGATCCTATCACGAGTCAAACTCAAGTTATTGGATTCAAAGTTCTAGAGATGTTTTATCTAACTCGTTGTGATCTTGAGCACCTTTAGAGTGGTTGCAGAAGTAACCCTCCAGTGTTGATTGAAGCTCTTGGAGAACATGTAATTTTATTATTTCTTATAGTTAATTTATATATTATTGTATATTACAAACAAATTGAAATAATACTTTACATCCCAGTCTTTCTTTCTTCCGTGCAAAACTTAACATGAAAACTATATTATTTCAATATTCACTCAAGAAACAAGGAGTGAAAACTATATTATTTCAAACCCTCCATTATTGCTTCTACTTTGCGTGAAAATGCTTCCACTAAATCATGTTACTAACTAGTTTGTTTGGTTCAGTTCAATTCTTGGGTCGACTAGATTGAATCGACCTAGCTCAATTAAACTCTTGATAATATAAAAATCATAAGTTTCTTAAATTACGTTAACTTAAAAGTTTAACCCCTAATTTTTTTTAGAATGTTTAGCGTTGTGTCTAGTTGATCTCTAAATGCTTAGAAGTATCTAATAAGACTTCTATTTAAGAAACTTTTCTCTATAAAAGATGTAAGACTTCGTGTTTATTATTAAGGAATTTCAAATGAATGATTTGATATATCATGACAAAATATTTATTTGTTTCAAATATCTTAAGTTGACCATTCTTTTTTGTCAAGTATTTTGAATATTATCATTGTGAATTACTAATGGCATTAGATTGAATCTCATTAATAACAATATCCCAAAACATAGGTAAAAATGACATCAAAATTAATACTTTAATTTCATCTTAAAAATTTATTTTCACTTGACTCAGTAGACTGATAATCATAATAGTCACCGGTGCACAAATATTTACAACCTTAAAAGGTAAAACTATAAGGAGTACAAGAGAAAAGTGCTTAAAATAGTTTCAAAATATAGAAAAAAAAATAGTAGGAATGGGTCAAAGTCAACATCCATTGATCACTTATGACATACCACAACACATATGAGGGTAACATTTTTTATTTCTCTACTATATTAGGCCCTTTGGGTTATTGGCATGAAGTTTTCTATGTTTGAAATAAATTTGGTTGATTGTTTTCTAGTTAGCATTGGTGCCATCAAAACTTATTTATTTCTTTGAAATGTTTGAGTTTACAATTTACCTGTTTTCATTTTTCTATTTTTTCTACCTACCTTTAGAAATGAAGCAAAATTAGTCAGAGGGTTGTAGGCAGATTGTTATAATTCTAATTTTTAACTAAAAAAAAAAATAGTCTCGTTGTCACGCTTAAAACTACCCTATAGGTATAATCGACCCATTATCCTTCCACCAATAGGAGCAAAAGGCAATGTTACTATGTTAAACTAATTTCATGTCATTTATTCAACATCGACAACAAACATGTCACCGGCAAACTTAGGAAGACTACATGAAATTACGAATATATCAATGTAGGATTTTTTAATTTATCGATTTTTAAAATGTTAAATTATGTGAAATTACTGGCAAAGAAGAATATTTTAGAGAGCTGCAGTCAAATTCTCTACCATTGCGCTATGGACCCATTTTGCATGATTTCAACCTTAGTGACCCCTTAGACATAGTATAAAAAGTGTAAAAAGTGTAAAAAGTGTCTGTCCAAAATAAAAGGGCCCAACCAAGTTCAAACGGGTGACCGGTAAAATTCTCTACCACTGAGCCATGGATCCATTTTGTAGGATTTTAACCTTAGTGGCCCCTTAGACATAGTGTCGGTCCAAAAAGTGTAACAAATTTCTATCTAAGATATAAGGGCCCAACTAGGTTCGAATTGGTGACCTCTGGATCTGCAATCAAATGCTCTAACATTGAGCTATGGACCCATTTTGTATGATCTTAACCTTCGTGACCTCTTCTACAGATTATCGGTCCAAAAGTGACCCTGCTGAATCGGCTATGGACCAATTTTGTATAAATTGGTGGGTTACCTATCAGGAGTTAAACACAGGTCGTTAGATTCAAAATCGAAAGTGCTAACCACTACACCATAGAACCACTTGTTAAACTTTATTTTGGCAGCGATTTTGATAAGAGCCAACAACGCTGAATTTTGCAAAGCAAGAGGTCGTAGTATGCTTACAGACTTTCACAAGGTGTTTTCAACTTCTTTTATAAGTAATTGAACTTTTGAGTCCATGCAAATGATTGGTTGGATTAGTATCAGTTTGAGAAGACAGAGCAGAGAAGAGAGACTTTGTTAGAAACTCTCCCATAGGTAATCTCCCATGGTGTTTTCAACTTCTTTTAAAGGTAGAATTTTAAAATCAAACCACAACAAAATTTACTTCTATTTAGCAAAATTATTAATTATTTTTTTGTTTGAAACAAGATTATTCCCTTCTTTTTCTAACACTAAATTTGACTCTCGAATAGATTTTAATAGTTTTGTTAATTAAATTTTCTTTAAAATTTTTGTACATAAAGTACAATGGAAATAATACTTTTTTTTTTTTTACTATTTTGTAATTTGTATGGGATTATTCGAGGCTTTTGAATGAAATATGATAATTGATTCTCTGTCCTCTTTGATAATTTTAAATACCTTCATAACCGATATTTGATGTGTCACGTTTCATTATGAGAACTGCCCTGGGTCAATAAGACTTAAGCAGAGAGTTTATTAGACTAATGATTTGATTTTTTTGGGTTGTAGAGATATCCCTTACAAATCAAGACTTTGTATTATTATGAAAACACTCATTAAGACATTTGTAAATATGCCTGATATCTTGAAGGATACAAGACACGTAATTGAGAGAACCTAAAATTTTTTTGAAGTTGGCTTTTCTAGGATAAAGTCATCACCAAAGTTTGAGACAAAGACCATTGGATGGATTTTAATACGCCTCAAATAAATTTAAAATAAAAAAGAACGGATCTGAGTTTTATATTATTTGATTTTGGGTATGGACACAACTAGCTGATTTCTTTTGATTACATTAATGAATGTATGTAGATGTTTAAAGTGTTGATCTTAATGGTTTTAGAAAATATCAACACATCATCAAATATAAACTATCGAAATTTTTTGAAAGGATTAAAAATATCATTCATAATCTTCTGAAATTCGGATGGAGCGTTTTTTAGCCTAAATGGCATGATGTTCCTCTCATATTTTCTAAATGGGACATGAAATACTATTTTATATTTTTCCTTTTAAGAAATTAGAATTTTCCGAAATCCCAATTACATGTCGAATTTTATAAAAACATTTGACTCTAAATTCTTTTTATCAAATCATTTTTGTTTTGGATTGGATATCTTATTTATTCTAAAACCTTATTCAAAGGTTGGTAATTAATTACCCGTATCAGAATTTCTGGTTTCTTTTCACCATGTTGTTAACCTAAAATGTTAGACATGGCCACATGCTCTTTGAAGACCTTATCAGCTTCCTCGGCAAACTATCACCTAAAATGTCATAGTATTTAGTGTTTGATGCTTTTTGACTTAACCCTAGAGTTCTATTTATGGTGAACTTGTGATAATTTTTGTCAAATTATATATTTGAATACCTAATACATGAAGATATAATATCTTATTTAAATAATATTAAAATGTGGTAGAGTATCATAATATATGTTTAATTAATATGAATCTCATTCAAATTTCAAATATATATTTTTATTTAATGTTTATGATACACATCAATTATTTTAATATTTAACATATCAAATATGTTAATATGTTTTGATATTATACTTCAAGACTATAGGAACTTTCTCAGAGGACCTGAGAGTTACGTTGGCCCACAATGCACCTCATGGACGATGCAAAACTATGGTGGCGCTTGAAGGTGAATTGTATAAAAAACTAGTCATTCACCATAAACTCATGGGAAGACTGTTGATGGAATCGATGCAATCGACGCTCCTCTGGATGGGTTGCCAATCAAAGACCTGACGTTTAATGTTGACCCTTTTGAAGAAAGAGTCACACGATCGAACAGCTGGAAACGTCGCGGTAACTCTGAGAACTCTATCACATACATAAAAAAAACGTGTCGAAGAGTTAGACATTACACAGAAGATCATAGAAAAACTCTTGAGCGATTAGACAAAAGACTTTAAAGACAACTACACCAAAAGTCATTGTCCAACGGTTTAGATATTTGGCTTTCACCTAGGAGATTCTGGTTTGATTCTCTAAAATTGAATATTATTTTCTTATTTCTTTTTATTTTATAGTTTCATCTTTTGTCACCAATTATATTTAAACTTTACCTCATTTTGAGAGGCACTTTAATAGTCAAGTTCAATAGTATCTTAGATTAAAGACTTTTATGAACATCGTACCTATGTTAGTGTTATGTTATAGATATTTGTTTCAATTTCAACAAGTGGGGTTGAGGTGATTCAAATGGTTAATGCGATAATCCGGCTATTTTCGAGGTCTCTCTTATTGAATGCCGACATGGTTGAGATGAGCACCGAGTGAGTTTGACAAGGAGACTCAAATTTAAACTTTACCTACGTTTGACAGGCACTATAATGGTCAAGTTCAATGGTATTTTAGATTAAAAAGACTTTTATGCACTTTGTACCTTTGTTAGTGTTACTTTGTACCTTTGTTTGTGTTACTTTGTACCTTTGTTTGTGTTACTTTGTACCTTTGTTAGTGTTATGTTATAGACATTTGGTCAAGTTCAACAAGTGGGGTTGAGGTGATTCAAATGGTTAATTTCACTTTCTTTGATTCAAATTGTTAATGTGATAATCCAGTTGTATAGGTACAGGTGAATAGTTATAGGTTATTTCTAAGGTCTCTCTTATTGAACGCCAACAGGGTTGAAATGATTGAGATGGACACCTGAGTGAGTTTGACAAAATTGAAATAAAATCAAATAAAATCACTAAAAAAAATAAAAAAAATTGAAAAAAAAATTAGCCTTATGACACTCCCTTCAACTCGAAGGGCGGTAAATCAAGGATTCCTTCGCCCAAGACCCATGATCCAACTCCCAACATGGAAATGATAAGCTATAGAATCATTCCAAGAACCTCAATGGATGGGTTACAAACTCACATTACCAATCTCGACAACTGAACGTGTTATCGACGTTAGAAGAACGACCGCATCAAAGCAAGTCATGGGGATAGAAGATCCCGTTGAAGGATGATAGACCAACCGTAATCTTCAGCCCAATGAGCCAAGCTTTTGTAGAAGCAAGAACCCTTGTATTAAAGAAATTAACACCTTCTTATACAAAATTTGGATCAACCAAGAGTTAAAGCTAGAATTAGATAATGAGATCCATGATTGAGAAACAAGCTTTGGAACCTTTTTCTAAATTGAGTCACTTCACAATCGAATTTGATCAAGACTTGACTGAATGACTCAGATGCAATCTACCACAAAAATTGCATGAAACTTAGAAATGACAAAGATATGCTCAGATTTCTATAAGGTGGATCGTCTCAACTTGAAAGATCTTCATTGATCACAAATATGCTTTTACGTAATAATTTGTGGGTATCTATAGTCTCCCAAAAGAAGTTAGTGTTCGTGATTTAATCTCGATCCCTTTAAATCTCCACAAAAGACGAAGTCAATTTGAGCATTACAAACTTTATGAAATTAAAATAATAAATAAAGTTTTCTAACCACTCATGAAATTATGCTTGCAACTTCATCCACTACTTCAACCGTGCAAATATTTACTTTTGAATCTCTAAATGGTCTTGACTCAAACGAATCAGCTTGTAACACATGAAATGATGGTTGAACCTAGCCTATCCAATTTTGTAGATGAAGTATGAATGATTGTTGAATCTTCTTGGCCTTGGGTTGTGTAATTGGTCCAGTTGGAACACCGTGATTCTTGTCATCATCCCCCTCTTCAAAAAAATTCGTCCTCAAATCAGAAAAATCATCACCTACATCAAAAGAACTCAACTTAGCAACATTGAAAGTAGAATGTACACCGTGATTCTTATCATCATCCCCAGTTGGAACACCGTGATTCTTGTCATCATCCCCCTCTTCAAAAAAATTCGTCCTCAAATTAGAAAAATCATCACCTACATCAAAAGGACTCAACTTAGCAACATTGAAAGTATAATGTACACCGTGATTCTTATCATCATCCCCCTCTTCAAGATTCGTCCTCGAATCAGCAAAATCATCAACTACATCAAAAGGACTCAACTTAGCAAAATCATCAACTACATCAAAAGGACTCAACTTTGCAACATTGAAAGTAGAATGTATTGACTATTCTACGGGAACATCAATTTTATTATTCCATGCAATGAACGTGGATTGAACAATCCCCCTCTTCAAAAAAATTCGTCCTCAAATCAGAAAAATCATCACCTACATCAAAAGGACTCAACTTAGCAACATTGAAAGTATAATGTACACCGTGATTCTTATCATCATCCCCCTCTTCAAGATTCGTCCTCGAATCAGAAAAATCATCAACTACATCAAAAGGACTCAACTTAGCAACATTGAAAGTAGAATGTATTGACTATTCTACGGGAACATCAATTTTATTATTCCATGCAATGAACGTGGATTGAACATGAGCCAAGTGCAGTGAACGTGGATTGAACACGTGACCTTCAGATCCTTGGTCTAACGCTCTCTCAACTGAACTATCCACACTAACGATAAAAATGAAAATTCATCAATAAAGGTATTTTCGCTACTTCATTGAAATTTTAAATAGAAATAATCACTAATTTTTAATAAGATATTCAAGTTATCCAACTTGTATAAGGTGCGGTGAACTAGAACACGTTAGGTATTTCCGATAATTCATTGAGAATTCAGAAAGGAACAATGACTAATTTTAGATTGAATAGTCGGGTTTTGCAACTAGAATCAGGTGCGTTGAACGTGGAGATCAAACACGTGACCTTCAAATCTTTAGTCTAATGCTCTCCCAACAGAGTTATCCCCGCTAATATTAAAAATGAAAATTCATAAGTAAAGGTATTTCCGCTAATTCATTATGTTTAAAAAAGAAATAATCACTAATTTTAGATTGAATAAGTAAGTTATGTTTTTAGATTGTATAGTCAGGTATAAACTTGTATTAGGTGCGTTGAACATGGATAAAACACGTGTGACCTTCAAATCTTTAGACTAACAATCTCCCAACTCAGCTACTCTTGCTAACATTAAAAATGAATATTCATTGGCAAATGTATTGGGTACACTTCTGGAAATTCAACAAAAGGCAATAGTATTAGACCGAGATGCCAGATTTAAATCTTGCTTCTGGAAAATTCAACAAAAGGCATTGGTACGCAGTTATAGTATGACATTCCACCCATAAACAGAAGGTCAAACAGAAATGCTCAAGCAAATATTGAAAGACATGTTGAGGGTATATGTGATGGATTTTGCAGGAAGCTGGGATAATACCTACCCCTTATGAAATTCGCTTATAATAATACTTGCCAAGCCACCATACAAATGGCCACATACGAGGTTCTTTATGGACAAAGATTTCGATCCCCTATCTTTTCGAAAGAAGGGGGGCAAACGACAACTATTGGGCCAAAGCTGGTGCAAACTACCAACGCCGCAGTCTAAAAGATTAAAGCTAGGATACAAATCGCACAAAGCCGAGAGAAAAGCTATGCAGACCTAAGGCACAAGGAAATAGAATTGTAGGTAGGGGATCATATATTCCTAAAGGTAGCACCCCATGAGAGGGGTGCTTAGGTAGGGTAAAAATGGGAAGCTAAGCCCTAGGTTTATCCGTCCCTTTGAGATATTAGAAAGGATTGGATATATGGCCTATAGAATCGGGCAATGCCCAAACTTGTCTGCAGTACATAATATCTTTCATGTATCCATACTACGGAAGTATACCCTAGATCGTTCGCACGTACTGGCTCATGAAACTCTCTTCTTGAGAGATGACCTAACGTATAAAGAAGACCCGATTCAAATAATAGACAAGAAAGTCAAATGATTGAGAAACAAGGAAATCTCTCTCGTTAAGGAACTATGGAAGAATCATAGAGTAGAAGAAGCCACTTGGGAAACAGAAGGCAAATAAGAACCTTGTACCCTGACCTATTTTAGAATAAGCACTTTCGATGACCGAAAGTTTTCAAAGGAGAGGAGAATTTGCAACACTCAAGGTCTCTAATAAGAGACAGTGTATAATCCCTACTAGGTTGTATCTAGAAGAAAAGAACAAGTAAAATTGAAAAAACATTAAGAAAATGGTACTTTTTCTAATTTTTATAAACTTCCCGAATCAGTAAATTATTTTTATAGAATAAGAATTACAAGGTGCTTAAAAAAGGAAGGCTCCGATCGGAGAAGACTTTTCTGGCAGAAGATTCAGAAAAATCAAGAATGAAATTATAGAAATTCTAGACGTTTCAATGGTAGTGGAAAATCCGTCTATAAATTATGAATTAGGGTAGACTATTAGAGGCAAGAAGTAAGCTTAATCGAGTAACCAATCGAGAGGTACAAGTTTTTTGTTTTGGGGTATCGTGTTCATGGGTTTACCTTGAATTCGAGAACTATAGTCCACTATTCATTTCCAAACTTGTTCTTGGACCTTCTAAATAAGTTTACCCATAAGTTTGGTGAAGGAAAGAGGTCCTCAAAGTGCTAGTGGGTTTTCACACGAATTAGTCCATGTTAGGTTACCCTCTAATGTTTTCCTAAGCTAAAACCTCAACTCCTAAAGCCTAACTCATGACATTATGTATAATCCTAGGTTCATCAATAATCCACGTACCAAGTACCTAGAACTATGTGAATAATATGCTAAATAAGTTGCTAGGATCCATACCCATAAGTAACCATTATCTGCATTACGATGTGTACTAAAAGGCCCCTATTCTTCTTTAGGTAGGATGTTCTGCAATATGTATCATGAGCTAGATGTTATGATAGGCCTACCTTTCCTATCAGTTAAACGAGATGTCCTGCAAAACGATTTACCAGTAGGATTACATGATTATGACGACACCACTTATATGTTCATGGGGAGAAAATTGAAGGTTATTTTAGGGGAAGGTTTTCAGGATCAGTATATGATACATGACACGTGACCTCTAAGTTCTAAGATCCTGAAAACATAACACGAAGTAATATCCTAGCTTAAGGTCGCGATTAATAACCTACTAGTAGGCTACTAACTAAGTTTTACTCACTCCATGTTTATCATTTTTTTTCAAGTAACTAAGAGTTGGTCGTGGATGAGAGTGGACTTTGGAGTGTGGGCCATGGACTAACCTCTGTTTTTAATCTAGTATTTTTCGTTCTTCTTTTGAGTCTGCTTATTATTTTGTGTTTGTAACGAATATGTATATGTAACACCCAAAAAATGAAGGAAATTAGCTCCCATAAGAATAAGCCACTCATGAAAGACCCAAAGGATAGAAAGGAAAAAAATTAAAGGATTAAGCAAGAGCAAAAGACTTAGTCCAGTCACTCATGTACTCTAACAAGTGATTTCAAGGAGTTAAAGGCCTTTTGAAAAGGATTGGAAAGGAAAAAGAAAATCAAAAGGGCAAAAAAGTCATTTTATCAATTATCAAGAATCTTTCTGGATTTGTAATTCCTTATCTAGAAGGAATCTCAAGATTCAAAATAAGCGAAAAATGATCAAAAAGCGACAAGGAATTTGTAGAAAAATTATGGATTTTTCGAGAAAAATAATAATAAAATATTCGGAAAGTGGCAAATTACCAAAATACCCCTAGAAGAATGGATAATTACAAAAATGTCACTCTAAATAGAATCAGAGCATCTACTGTGACCATCAGAGCAAAATCCTTCGAACTCAAATTTCAACCGTCGAATCTCCTCCAAAATTTGATAGGATCTAGAACGAACACGCACAGATCATCACATCCAACGACTAGTATTCAAAGCCAAGGTCGGTAAGGATATGATTGGAGTTGATATCTCCGAAAAATTATCCAGAAAGTTCGATCTCTAAATAACGAAGATTCTAGAGCTCTCAATGTCGGTTTAAGCTCCTCCTATAAAGTCTTAAGTAGGAGCAACAATACTGAATAAGAATTGAGAAAGGCCGATCCCCCAATCGAAGGCAATAAGCGTTTAGATTGTGGGTCTCCTACTCTCAGATTTCTTCCAAATTCAAGAGCAATCCTCCACCATTTCTCTTCAAACTTCTAAATAACGAAGAATCTGGAGCTCTCAATGTCGGTTTAAGCTCCTCCTATAAAGTATGAAGTAGGAGCAACAATACGGAATAAGAATCGAGAAAGGTCGATCCCCCAATCGAGAGCAATCCTCCATCATTTCTCTTCAAACTTATTCCTACTGTTTCTCAACAAGATTACTCACAAGTTCTATGAAGGAATAGAGTGCTGAAAGTGCCTAGAAACCATTCCCCCAATTCAATCAGCCATGGAAGAACTTCAAGAAAAGCTTGAAAATCCAATCCGAGGATACATGATGATTCGTCGAGCAAGAATGATTCCAATAAGTTTCTGCACCTCCAAGGAATGCTTCCATAGAAGACCACGAAGAAAAATAACCTTGAGAGCGTTTCGAATTGAAGGAAATAGGTTTCGAAATTAAATTGGGGATAAGAGTTGAATTCCTATCTACGATCTCTTTTCCTTCAAATTAAGGATTCCTATAGCTTCAAAGGAAGAAGTTGAGTAAACTTGATGAAGGAATTGAGAGATGAAACATCGTAGAACAAGCTACCCAAGAGATCAAAAATCTTGCGTTTCGAGTGAGTTGCATACCGAGAACGATTTTTGGAAATTAAGGTCTTACACTCAAAGTTGTTCCTCCAAACCAATTCCTTTAGCCTGAAGAAAGGATATGGAAGAGGTTCAATGAAGAAATAGGGCCTTGAAACCCCTAGAATCGGCTACCCAATAAGAAATCCTTTGTTTTATCTCAAGCGATAAATCCGATTTTGGATGAACTTTGGAAGCGAATATCTTAGGCTACGATCCACGATAAGGTATCAAATCAAATCCCTAGCCCTTCCTTGTAATACCCATCTTTAAGTTTCACAAAGAAATCGAGGAGAGAAACGCTGTAAATGTGGCTATATAGGCCAAGTTTCAAATGGCGGCGACGCGAAAAATGCGCATCTTCTTCCTGTTCAGAGGAAGAAAACGATGAAATGGCCAGTTCAATTGTACTATCCAAGTCAACTCAAAATTTGACATTTTCTCGGGTTTTGTCAATTTTAATCCCATTCTAGATCGATTCTCATAAAAAAAATCTTATGGTTTCAGAAACTAGACACAATAAGGAGTACGTGGAAGGAAATTTGAAGTAATTCAGATACTGGAAGCTCAAGAATGGACGTCCCAAACGTCGACGACGAGGCGAGTAGCCCCTTGGACTTTTTGTTAAGAAATACTTGTAGAAATTGCTTGGATTTTCATATGAACCCTAAACCAAGTTGAATTAAGTATATATGAAAGAAAAACTCAAAGAACCGTGAGTTAAGACCTTGAACTGATCAAATAGCTCGAGATTTAAGTAACGTTAAAATAACCCACTAATGAGCTCAACTGCATATCAAATTTTAATACTGAGCATATTATATTATGTTGAGGTTAGACATGAAATTTGGTGGTCATTGGATAAGGATAAGTAGGTAAACCAAGAAACGGTGTAAAATGACCATAATGCCCCTAAGGTAATTTACCTTCGGTTCATGACCTAGATGACCTTCAAATGCTATGAAAT